>NW_012107808.1:1105889-1115322 GCF_000951045.1 Mandrillus leucophaeus | reverse complement strand
ATTTTTAGTAGAGACGGGGTTTCACCGTAGTCTCGATCTCCTGACCTTGTGATCCGCCCGCCTCGGCCTCCCAAAGTGCTGGGATTACAGGCGTGAGCCACCGCGCCCGGCCAGGAATACTTTTTAAAATGATAACTTACTTTCAAATACATACAATTTCCAGAAGTATCCCTCCAACCAGAGATTTCCTTTTCCTTCTTTTGTGTTTTATCCCCTTATTTGTAATGGTTTCTCTATCTAAATGACCTTCACTTAGCTTTTCTCATCTGTAATTAGACATAATCATACCAGCATTAAGTTGTAATGGAGTTCACAAAGCACTTAACGGAATGCTTGGCATATATAAAGGGTCTTTAAAACAGTTCATGAAAAATGTGTATTATGAAAAAAAACTATGAATAGATTTCAAAATTATTTTGCACCAAAATAAATGCATAGTAACTCATTATAACATGCCCTGTCAAGATCTAGTTTGAGGAACTAAGAAGGATAGGACATCAGTTTGAAAAGAGTAACATAAATTCTGCTAAAATTGAAGCAAGAACAAATATTGAGTTTATGGTGAAACTTGGGTAGAAGGAGGGTGAAATCACTGATGCTTTATGAAAAGCTAGTGAAGACAATGCCCCAAAGAAATCAGCAGTTTACAGATGGATAATTCATTTTAAGAAGGAAAGAAATAATGTTGAAGATGAAGCCCACAGCAGCAGACCATACATATCAACTTTCAGGAAAAAAGAATACATCTTATTTGTTGCTTTAATCGAAGAGGACTGACAATTAACAGCAGAAACAATTTTCAACACCATAGACATCTCAAGGGTTCCACTTACACGACTCTGACTCAGAAATTAAAGTTGAGCCAACTTTGCACTCAATGGGTGCCAAAACAATTGTGCCCAGACAAGCTGCAGATAAAAGCGGAGTTTTTGATGGAAATTGCAAACAACGGGGATCAAGACCCTGAAGTATTTCTTTAAAGAACTGTAACAGGAGATGAAACATGGCTTTACCAGTATGATCCTGAAGACAAAGCGCAATCAAAGCAATGGCTACCAAGAGGCAGAAGTGACCCATTCAGTAAAAGCCAAAGAGGACCAGCCAAGAGCAGAGGTCATGGCAACAGTTTTCTGAGATGCTCAGGGAATTTCGTTTGTTGAATTTTTGGAGGTCTAAAGAACAATAACATCTGCTTATTATAAGGATGTTTTGAGAAAGTTAGCCAAAGCCTCAGCCAAGGGAACTTTTGGGTAAACTTCACTAGAAAGTCCTTCTCCACCACAGCAATGATCCTGCTCATTCCTCGCATCAAACAATGACAATTTTTCAGGAGTTTCAATCGGAAATTATTAGACATCCACCTCACAGTTTTAATTTGGCTTTATCAGACTTCTTTTTTGTCCCTCAAGCTGAAAACAATCTTTAAAGTGCATTCATTTTTCTTTAGTTAATAATGTGATAAAGACCACAGTGACATGTTTAAATTCCTGTGACTCAGTTCTTTAGGGATGGACTAAATGGCTGGAATAATCACTAACAAAAGTGCTTTGAACTTAATGGAGCTTATGTGGAGAAATAAAGTTTATGTTTTATATTTTTATCAGTCAATTCCACTTTCCACTAACTTTGTTTAAATCCTCTCATAGTAGGTGCTCAGTTGATGCTGATTTGTTTCCCTTTTTTTATCTCGCCTCTTTTGAGAGTCACTGAATGAAAGAAACCTTAATTACCATCAAGTTCATTGTATTAGTTTGCTAGGGCTGCCATAACAAAGTACCACAGACTGGTAACAACAGATATTTATTGTCTCACAATTCTGGAAGCCATAGGAACAAGACCAAGGTGTTGGAAGGGTGGGCTGATTTGGAGAGCTGTGAGGAAGAATCTGTTTGATACCTTTCCCCTAGTGTCCAGGGAATCTTTGACATTCTGATGAGACAGAAGCTAGAAAGAAATTATTTAGGCAGACAATAACGGCAACAGAGTCCTCAGTGGAATTCCCCTTTTAACAAAAAAGCATCTCCCAAATCATTTCCTTCCTAACAAAGAGCAGACTGAAAAATCGAGCTGCAGACATAGATAAGCAAGTTGGAAGCTTGCATGGGTGAATGCCAGCAGCTGTGCCAATAGAAAAGGGCTACTTGGGGGCCAGGTATGTTCCACATGGAGGCTCCATCTTCCCTTTGCTTTGTCACCATGTGTACAGTAAAGAAACAGGCAACATGGTGCTGGCCAGGTGGAGAACCCATCTGCATAATTAAAGATTAGGCCAGTTTTTTGCACCCTATGCAAATGGCACACCTGATCCAACAACTCTTCTGTACCCTATGTAAATCAGACACTGCCTCTTCAAGCTCATCTATAAAACCCACTGCATTTCACCCCAGAAGTGGCAACCCACTTCTCTGGGGCCCCTCTCTGCCTCACAGAGCTCTTCTTTTCCTTTCCCCTATTAAACTCCCACTCCGCACCTCACTCTTTCTGCTTCTGTGTCCTAGCGTTCCATGGCTCTGAGACAACAAATCTCAGGTATCTACCCCAGACAACAATGCCGCTTCATTTAGGCTTCTAGAAGCACCACCCCAATCTCTGCTTTCATCTTCACATGGCGTTCTCTCTGTGTGCATGTTTCTGTGTCCAAATTTTCCTTTTCATGAAGACATTAAGCCCAGTCTAATGACCTTATCTTAACTAATTACATCTGTCAGGAAATGATCTCGAAATACAGTTACATTCTCAAGCACTGAGTGCTAGTCCTTCAACATATGAATTGGGAAAAGAGGGAGATATGATTTAATCCATAGCACTGGGGAGCAAGTGATACAAACTGACTACCATCCCAGGTAACTCTTTCAATTTATGGACATCTTAAAACTTTATTGTTTCTTTCTATATAATTCTAGCATCATAGAACATAGAATATACTAATTTTATTTTCCTTCTGAGTCATCTTAATAATTTGATGAAAACTGCTCTTTGTTTCAGAGTCATCTGGGAAGCTTTAGACAATGCCTGATGCCCAGACCCAATTGCAGACCAATTATCTGAATTTCTGGGGGAAGGAACAAAGCCTTACTTTGCTTGTCAAAACTCTCCAGGTGATTCCTGTGTCTGTCCAAGGTTGAGAATGCTGATCTATTGGATAATGGGAGTTTGTCCCAGCTCTACAGGTGAGAAAAATGACTGATGAAGAGCGTATTACGAGAACTTTGGATTCAACCAAATATTTCACATTGGCTTTCTATTTCATTGGCTTTGGATTCAACCAAATATTTCCCACCAAAAGATTGGGAAAACAACTTGACATGAGCTTGTGTCCAATATTCCTTCCTTTATTTTTCAAACACATATATTTAAAAGGCAATGTGAACCATCTGTTTTTGATTTAGTGACACTGAAGTCATCATTGGAATGCAATTTTGTTAAAAGCTTGTTGATACCCCAGGACTCCGTTTGAAAAGACCTGGGTTTCGATGTGGAGTTCTGGGGTGGGTGGGGAGACAAAGTTGAAACCTCAAAGGCTCTAGCCTATTTCCAAACATGTATTCAATTATTAAGAAACCCCAAAGTAACTGATTTATTTATTTTTAGGTCTGGGGATAATGCTGATGGCTGCATTTGGGGAAGAGGTGGGGATCTGGGGCTGAAGGGGAACTATGAATCTCCTATATTCCTTTTTACCCACCACACTGGTATCTCCTGGAAGTTCAATGACCATGTCCCCTCTCTCCCTTTTTCTCTCCTCTCTGTCTCTTTGTCTTTCTCAAACTTAGCATGAAGTCTTTAATTCATTCACTCATTAAACATATGCTGTTTTGTGCTAGGCTCAATGTTATAGGAAACACAGAAAAAATGTCCAGTTATAAAATCTGAGCTAAAAGAAGCTCAGTTACAGAGCACAACAAATCCTTCAAGGTGAGAAATAACTTTCAGGAACACAAATAACTCTGAGCAAAATATGTGCCACTAATAGAGATTTTCATGAAATTTTGTACCTAGTATGTAAGAGAACATCTAATCCACTTGTTTCATTTTATAGATGGAAAGACTGAAGCCAAGAGTAACAGAGATGGTGACTTACTTAAGATCACACAAAAAGCTATTTTTATGTCAGGGCAGAGACAAGATTTCTTACCTCTCAGACTAAGGTTTTTCAAAATGTTATCCTGTTGGGAGATGCCCACATAAAAATAAAATTGAAATATAAGCATGATTTGTTTTATTTTGCTGCAGTACAGTTGGCCTGCAACACCCCTAGCATTTGATATCAAGATGGGTAGTTTTGCTAAGCTGTAAGAAGGTACAGGACAGAGCCCATTCAAAGGCAAGAGAGACAGTCATTAAGCATGATAAGTTAAATATGGCAAAGAAAGTGGTAATAGAGGCCAGGACGAGGGGCCCCAGCTAAGAGCCTCTTTCAAGATCAGACAAGAATGGAAGATGCTGTACAGGCAAGGGAGAGAGTGGCAGGGTCAGACCGGCATAGTTGGACAGTGGTTTTCAAGCCTGGCTATGCATCAGAATGACATAAGATTTTTAAAACAATAGTGGTGCCCGGACTCCACCCTTCCTGCCCTCCCCCAGTAATTCTAATTTGTCTAAAATGGGTCCCAGACATTGTTATGACATATAAACTTCCCTGGTGAGTGGACCATATTGTAATGGTCCAGGGAAGAAATGAGGAAAGGAGGGAAAGAACTGATGTAATGATAGAATGTGCTGTAGAGAAGGCTGTGTGGGAGAAACATCCAAGAGTGATTCAAGGGAACTTAGTGATGAATTGGATAAGGGGGGAGAGAAAAAGGAAGGTTCTGGCTTCAGTATCTTGGCAGGTGATACATATATTCACAGGGCTGGAGAGAACATAGGATTTGAGGCTGCTTGGATGGGGGTGATGATGTCTTCATCTTTGGAGCTGTTGAGTTGAAACTGCCTGTGAAACAGCCAGGTGGAGTATACAGCAGTCCATTATATGAAGGGGCTCAGTATATAGTCCTGTGTTGGAGATTGACATATGTTAATATTTATGAACTCTGATCTGTAGTTGAAGTGAGATATAGATCCTCTAGCCAGGGTAAGGACAGCCACCAGGTCATTGCAAGCACCGGAAACGTGAGCACACTCATGACCACTCCTAACTCACCTTCTGACAGACGACGACTGCAGGACACACCCCGCCACACACCTCAGGTATCCTGCTGCCCCAGGCTCATTCTCAGAGTTCACTGTGATGTGGGACAAGGCAGTTGCTGGAAGCATGCTTCTTTTAATCAACTAGGATCTATCCTAATCCTGGAGACCTGGGCAAAGAGGAGGGGGCAGATGGAAGTGTGGGAAGAGGGGGTGCAGGGAATCGCTGTGAAAGCCTTCCATTGTGTGTAGGTGGCTCGGAAAAGAGGAAGAAATAGATGTCAGTAACAGCAACATCAGGGACCGGGAAAAAATGCAAGCAGAACCTCAGATATGGATTTCACCAAAAATCAAAATAGTCTTACATCATGCCCTAGATATAGCAAAACACAGCTGAGACTAGACCACCAACGAGGGGGCTCCCCAAGTTCTAAGTCATTCTCCCATGCTTTGTTGGAAAAGCTGTCCGATTTCACTCTGAATATATGGCTCTCGACAGGAACAGAGAAGCCAGTTTGAGCAACATCTTCTGAGTCACTGGCCAAGACGCCTGCCCACTTATCCTTCAGGTAGGAGAGTGACCACTCGTCGAAAAGGCACAAGTATTTGCAATTCGATTTCCCTGCACATGACTGCAAGAGACAAATGTCACTGATTGAGTCTAAGCGTCACACATCCCAACTTAAAGCTCATTAAAAGGCTCCCAAATAATGAGGACTTCAAGCTCAGAGTTCCCTCTGAAAGCCATGCCAGATCTAAAGTTCAGATCTTACAACATGCAGGCACCAGACAAGGCATCTGACATGCATTTTTCTATTTAATTTCCGTAAAAACTTTGCTGGGGCTTTGTGATCTACCCTAAGGTGACATAACCAATGCTTAGGGAAGAAGGCCTGGTGCTTGCATTTTTGTTCACCCAACTCTCGTTCATTCCTTCCCTCTTCTATCAATACATAAACACAACCGCAGCCTGCGGTTTTTCCAGGACTGGCAGGGCACTTTGCTCTGCAAGCATTACTTGAATTTACTAAGGGGTATTTGGTGGACTGTTGAGGGGTATAAAAATAATATGTGAGGAGGCTGGGACCCCAAGTTTAAGTCTGCTGTTCACCAGCCTTATGACTATAATGTGTGCACTTGGTCCTTTTGAATTGTAGTTTTCTCTTCAGTGTAGTAGGGATAATAATACCTACCTCATTTTTTATTAGATTAAATGTCAAAATTGTTCGTAATATGTTAAATTTGCTAGCTTGGTATCACTGACTTTAACATTAACTAGGTTAGAAAGAAATTACTCAAATACTGGACTCTAGCCAAGAAATGTGCATTATCTTTATCTTGGTTTTAATGAGATGCACTTGTAGTCATTCTATTTGCATAGCCTTAAGTATTAGCAATGCAATTCAATGGCACCTGACTCTATTGTGGCAGTGTAACAGCATCATGGATTAGTACAATGGAAAAGTAAGACTATTCATTTAAAATTTTGTCTTTACGACCACTTGGCATGCCTTTCCATGCATGCCTTCTCAGTGAGCTGAGATAAACAAAAAATGTCAAACAATAGGGAGTATTGGTGAGACCTACTGGCTTTGGCAAGGCAGGAAAAAAAAAAAAGCACTAGTAATTCAATTTAGACTAAGATTTACTTCTTCTGATCAGGTCAAACAAAAACTGTGAAAGCTCAATGGTTCAATATTCTCTCACCATAACCTAGGGCAGGTGTCCTCATGTGGCCTGGCTGCTTAATTCATAGTATTATTTATCTTAGACCTCTATATTTCATCTAAATGTGGTCCTAGACATATTGCAATAACAAGTATGGTTAGAGATGGGGACAGCCCTGACTTGATCTTAAAGGTGCATGGTTTTTAAAGTCAGACTTTTCTGAATCTGGGTCAGGAAAGGCAGCGTGAAGCTAATTTGGAGCTGAGGTCTGCTCCCCCCGCTGACTCACAGTGTAGGCACAGTCCATAGTATATGCTCTTAAAGTGCAATAAACTGTCCATGCCAGAGGACAATGCTCCAATTGTTAAAAGTGCTTTATTCCAGAGCACGGACTTTCTACACGACATGGTCTGAGTGTGCCCTGGTGAGGAGGCTGAACCGTCTGTGGAAATGAGACTGTTCAATGTTTCTGCAGCAACTGTAGTCAGCTCCTCTTCCTTTCTGTTTGGGGGAGTTTAATTGGATGCAGCTGGAGCATCCCCGCACTCTGAGCCTGAATTTGCTAAAGAAAGAGGGTGGGAAAGGCAGTTCTCACTGCATTCTGTCTGAACATACAAAGCCACGGGAGACTCCACAGATAAAATGATTCAAAATCTCACTAAAGTCACTGTGGGTGTTTTCCCAACTGCCAAGACCCAGCTACACAGAACTGAAGTCACTCTTTAAGAATGCATGCAGATTAAGTTTATCTCCATCTTGAAACATTGGAAATAAAAAGTAATATTGATAACAGTAATAATTTATAGTATTACTTCCTTCCCTAAATATTTTCACTTATATTATCAGTTGATTGACGAGCATTAATTTGTTCTGAAAATAAAATATTTTTAGAGTAGGGTACAAAAAAAGGATAGGTAGCATGGTGGGAAAAACACAATTTAGGTTCAAAATCCACTGCTGAGAGTTACCCATGTATGATCATAGGCAAGTCACTTAACGCTTATCTGAATTTCTGTTTCGTCTGATTACAAACCAACATATGTAAAAAGACATCATAGGCTGAAACAAGGTTGTAAAAGGAGTCATCAGATAGTAACAAAATGAGATATTTTCGTGTCTTTTTTCCTTTCTAAAAAACAGGGCAGGAGGTATATATCCACATAAGTGTGTTTACTTCCAGGATCTTCCTTCAAGAGGAAGGAAAACTTATTCCTATGGTGTAGTAATCCTCAGAACACTTTAGTATCCAAATTGGGAAACGATATAAGACTTGCTTATGACTCACTTGAATTTGTGTGACATGATTTTAGAGTCACATCCTTTTGTGTTTATTCATTTTTATCCCCATTGACAAGTCACTTCACTTATTTACTTGCTTTGGTTTTGAATGATTTTTGGCTCTTTATAAAATCAAATTCATTTTCAAAGTCAAAGATTTAACATCAGTGAAGAAATTGCAACTCTTTTCCTCCCCACTTTTGATCACTCTCTTACACCATTGTGAGCAATGACAGTGCAAAGGTTTTACCTTCCACAGGGGGGTGGTCTATAGAAGCAACAACTTGCATTAATTGCATTGTGTGGATCAAAAGTAATACAATTTATCTTTCACATGTGGCCAAGATGGAAAACAATACTGGATTTACAATGCTACCTGAAGATAAAAAATTAAATGAACAAAAAATGCAAAAGAAAGGATTTTCAGGACACTAAACATTGGGCAATGAAACAGTGATCAATGCAAAACAGAAAACAAATGAAATAAATCCTGCGATTCTCCCTGCTTGCTACCTTGAGAGAGTCTGCAGACCATGATGCAGAGGGAGAACACCCAGGAAGAACCAGGTGGACTCCATGGATAAAGAAACAAAGCTGCGATTTCAGAGATACCAAGGAAGCTAGAGTTTGTGGAACAAAGTACTGAAGAGAAGAAAACCATGTATAGAAAGAATCCCGGAGAAATGCAAGGAACCCTCTTACATTTTCAGCAGAATACTGATCAAGCCATGAACTAAGGCTGGAGGAAGAACCACCCAAAGGATTAAAAGAAAGAGTACTCAGCACTCATACAGGTCTGGAAATACTGCCTGTTTCCATCAACCAGATTTAAGAATATCATTATTCCCTGGGCATTGCATAGAATACTCAGGAAAATCTGGCTTCAATAATGGGAAGTAAGTAACTCTAAAATGCTCTGGGTCTTCCTCACAAATGATAAAAGCAAGACTCTAAAGGGACGAACTTTTCCCAAGTAAAAATGGCATCCTAGAATAAATCTCAAAAATACTAAGATTTTTTTTTAAAACCCAGCATTCAACAAGGTAAAATTTATAGTATTGGACATCCAATCAAAGATTCTGATCCAGAACTGACACATGTGTTAGAATTAGCAAACAATGACATTAAAGCAGTCATTATAAATGCAGTCTATATATTCATAAGCTTAAATAAAGACATAGAAGTTTTTGTTTTTGTTTTTTAAAAAGGCAAGTTGGCTGGGCGCCTGTAATCCCAGCACTTTGGGAGGCTGAGGCGGGTGGATCACGAGGTCAGGAGATCGAGACCATCCTGGCCAAAATAGTGAAACCGCCTGTCTCTACTAAAATACAAAAAAGTTAGCCGGGCTTGGTGACGG
>NW_012107808.1:1093747-1105629 GCF_000951045.1 Mandrillus leucophaeus | reverse complement strand
AAAAAAAAAAAAAGGAAGAAGCACATTGAAATTGTAGAAGGAACGTGATAATGTGTGATATGAAAGCACTTTGGACAAGATTAATGTCAGACTAGAAAATTGGGAAGAAAGGATTAGTGAATTTAAAGAAATAGCAATATAAAAAAATAAAATGAACCACTGAAAGAAGAGTAATTTAAAAAATAAAAATAAAAAAAGAACATTAGTGATGTATAGGACTACTTTCAGCAGCTCAATATGTAATTTGAAGTCCCTTGAGTAGAGGAAAAAAAAAACCAAAACATAAGGAACAGAAAAGATACACAAAGACGTATTTGCCAAAACATTTTCAAAACGGATGAAATTACAAACCTATAAATCTGGGAAATGTGAAGAAAACTACACTGATGCATATTGTCATCAGTGTAGTTTTGAAACTGTGCAAAACCATCCATAAGAGAAAAACATTAAAACAGCCAGAAAAAAAAAAAAAGATGCATTTTATAAACAGGAACAAAGAAAAAAATGAAAGCATATTTCTTAACAGAAATAATACAAGCAAGAAGACAATGGAGCCAACAACATCTTTAAGTTACTGATAGGAAAATATTTTCTACATAAATTCTATAAACAGCAAAAATATCTTTCAAAAGACAAAAAGGAAATAAAATGCTTTCAGAAATAAATAAGTAGAAAGCCTCCTAACCAGCAGACACACACCCTAAAAATATTAAAGGGAGTCTTTTGGACAGTAGGAAAATAATGCCACATGCAAATATAAGTCTAGACAGAGGAATCAGTGGCCTAAAACTGACTACCGCATGGGGAAATATAAACTTTTTAGCATTTAAATCTCTTTACAAGATAATTGACTATTAATAAAAATAATAGTATACATAATAACACGCATAAGTAAAATATATAAAGTCTCAGAGAGGAGAAATGAAAACATATTTTGTTAAGGTTCTTATACGACATGTGAAGTAGTAAATATTATCTTTAAGTCAAATATGATAAGTTAAATCATAAAGCAGCCACTAAAATAACAAAACAATGAGTTATAGCTGAGCAGGCAGAGGAGATAAAATTGAATTCCCAAAAATGCACAATTAATCTAAACTAAAAGCAGAGAAAGACGAAAATGGGAACAAAAAATGTATTTTTTTTTTAAATAGCAAGATAGTAAACTTGAACCTAATTATAGAAATAAATGCCTTACATTTAAATAGTTTAGAAAACTCCACTGAAAGACAGAAATTGTCATATTTTTTGAAAAAATAGTAAGCTATATGCTACCTATAAGAAAATACAGTTTAAATATGAAGACATAAATAAGTTAAATGTGAAAGGATAGAAGAAGATATATCATGTTAACACTCCTCAGAATAAAACTATTTTGGCTATGGTAATACCAAAGTAGATTTTAGAGAAAATGATATTTGTAGAAATGACAAAAATAGTTTCATAATGATAATTATAAAATATACAAAAGTCCTGTATACTGAAAATTACAACATTGCATAGACAAAGAGGACCAATATAAGTAGAGAGATATACCTTGCTCATAGGTCAAAAGACTCAATATTGTTAAAACATAAGTTGTCCCCAAATTAGCCTGTAGATTCAAAGCAATCCAATCAAAACCCCTGAAAAATGTTTTAGTAGTAATCAACATATTGATTTCAAAATTCATATAAAATCACACAGGACAAATAATAGCCAAAACAAATTTTAAAAGCAGAATAAGTTTGAAAGACTACCACTCCCTGAATTTAACACTTATTATAAAAATGCAGTTATCCAGACAGTGTGGTATTACTGCAAATATATAGAAAGACAGATCAGTAGAACAGTATAGGGAGTTCAGAAATTGACCCACACATATTTGGATAATGGATTTCCAGGATGCAAAAGCAGTTCAGTAGAGAAAGAATAGTCTTAAAGAAATGATACTGTAATGTTTTGATATCCATATGCAAAAATAAAATAAAATAAACTTAGATCTATATATTCCACCATATGTAGAAATAACTCAAGATAAATTATAGACCTCTATGTATTATAAAAGTGAAAACTATAAAAATTCTAGAAGAAATTATTTGTCAGGTCAGCTCAGGAAAATATATGATACTAAAACTAGGATCTACAAAAGAATAAATTGATAACTTGAACTTCATCAAATTTAAAAATTGCTGTTCTTTGAAAGATACTATTAAGATAATTCAAAAAGAAACACAAAGATGAGAAAAAATATTTACAAAGCATATATCTGACAAAGGGCTTGTATCAGAATACATAACTTTTAAAATACAATAAGAAAACTAAAAAAAAAAAAAAAAAAAAAAAAAAAAAAAAAAAAAAAAAGGCCAAATATTTGAATAGGCACTTCACTAAAGAAGATACAAGCACACAAAAAATAAGCACATGAAAATAAGCTCTATCTTTTTAATCATTAAGGAAATGAACATTAAAACCACATTGAGATACCACTACATGACTGTGGGAAGTGCTAAAATTAAAAAGAACGACCATATCAAGAGTTGGAGAAGATATAGCACTCTCATACACTGCTGGTGCAATGTGAATGTTAAAGTCACTTTAAAAACTGGTTTGATAGGTTCTTAAAAACCTAAATATACATGCACATTAAACACATTCTACTCTTAATAATTCACCCAAAATAATAAGAGGTATGTATTCATACAAAGCCATGTTCCAAATGACTGCATCGTTTGTAATAGACCAAATCTGGAAATAACTCAAATGTCAATAAACAATAGATGAATAAATAAATGGTGGTAGATTTATAAAACGGAATATAAAGAATCAAATATTGCTACTTTTGCTAAATGTAGCTGATACTGTTAAAAATAATTATGCTAAGTTAAAGAAGGCAGACGAAAGAAGAGCTCATACTGTATGATTTCATTTTGATAACACTCTAGGAAATGTGAACTCGTGTATAGAGAGAGCACATCAACATTGTCTGGAATACAAAGAGAATCAGGAAGGAAGGATTGCAGGGGGATACTAGGAAACTTTGTGATGGATGTATTCATTATATTGATTGTGTTGATGGTTTTATGGATATATGCATATGTCAGAACTTATCAAATTCTGTTTTAAGTATGTTTAGCTTACTGTAAATAAAAATAAGTTGTATGGGTTTAAAGAACAAATCTACTTAAAAATGCAATCAGCCTTTTAAACATCAAATTTCCAAAGGGCTATAAAACAATTTTCTGATGAAATATTGATTAAATTGTCCAAAATAAGCCACAGGATATGCATGTTAAACAGCTATGCTTGTTGTTCTGGTTGGCATAACAGCTAGACAGCCTGAAGGAAAAACAATGACAGCTTAGCTGAAGAGAACTCAGTGGACCGAAAAGTCCCTCCCTACCTAACAGTGTCCCTCATAACTATGTTACAGTGGGAGGAAAGGCAGCTCTTTCTGGCACCTTGGTGTATGTTTTTCAGCACTTGGAAGGCACAGCTGGCTTCCAGAAAGGCACAGGTGGAGCTGGCCTAAGGACAGATGGGCAGAGCAGAAAGCTATAGAAACAAAACAAAAGCATCGTACATTCAACTATAAAATAAGAACAGAGGAAAGAGGGAGTTAGGCTTCCCCCACCTCAGCCAGAGTCCAGTGATCACTATGGAATGTGCCAAAGCACCAGGGACCTTCGCCCTGAAATGCTGGCAGGCCTGGAGGCCTCACGCTGCCCATCCCACGCTTATGGCAAAATAAAAGCAAATCCTGGTACTTGCTTCTTTCCTTGTGCCTCTGCACATTCATCCTAAGGATGAGAGACAGCACAGAGCCTTGCGGAGTAGTCACCCAAGGCGGGAGCCAGTCACCTGGACCTTATACCTCCATCATTCAGTATTTTCAAACTTCCCCGTTCTATGTGTCCTTCTATTTCTCTCTTCCTTTCTCTCTCTTCTCCCTTTCTCATTTTGCATTTTACCCATCTTTAAATATACTTTAAGTGGTATCTGAACAAAGCAGGAAATACATACATTAAATATGTGAATATTTTTCCATATTTAATGTATGTATCTTCAGCAAATATTTTCTAAGTAGCCTCTATGTTCCACAAACCGTGATGGGCACTGTGTGAGCAAGTGAAAATGTGAACAAGGCATTAACCCTGCCCTTGAAAAACTCACTGTGAAAGTGAAGGGATAAATAGAAATTGATGCATTACAAAATGATTCATATGCACTAAAGCACATATAAGTCAATGATGGTGGGAGCCCAGGTAAAGAACCGTTAGCTTTGACTCTTCAGTAGTCGGGCAGGAAGATGGCATTTGAGCTGGATTTTGAGAAAGAGTAGGAGTTTATCAGTCTAAAAAGAATGGGATGGCAAAAAAAAAAAAAAAAGAGTATTTTATACAACAAGGCAAGTGCGAAAGCAAATAGTAAATAGTGGCAAATGAAAGTTTCTCTGCTCAGAAATAAGAAATCTAGAATGGCTAGACTTGGACCTGAGGATGGAATTGTAGGTGGAGCATCCCTGAGGGTTCAGATTAAATTCCTTAAAGAGTTCAGACTCAGACCACGAGCTCAGGGTCACTAATGTTTTCTGCAGGAAGTGGAGTTTGACTGAATTGTCACTGATCTTGATGTTAACTCTGTGATCCCATTGATACAGGGCAGGTGAACCCCAAAATTGGGACTTAGCCCAGGAGGGTTCTTTGCTGTGCCCAGGAAAAAATTTGCGGGTGAGCTGGTGGTGTTAGACAGCAATTTCTATTAAAGTGGCCATGCACAGCAGCAGAGAGACTGCTCCTATGGAGTGGGGCTACCCTATGGGCCGTGTGTCTGGAGCAGCAGCTCCGAGGAAGATCTGCCCTCATATTTATACCCACTTTTAATTATATGTGAATTAAGGGGTCGATTATGCAGACATTTCTAGAAAAAGGATGGTAAATTCCAGGTTGGTGGGTCATTGCCATAGAAGGAGGCAGTAGCTTACAGGTGTTGCCATGGCAATGATAAACTGACATGGCACACTGGTGGGCAGGTCTTATGGAAAGCTGCTTCCACCCTGTCCCTGTTTTAGCTAGTCCTCAATTTGGTCTGGTGTCCAAGCCCTGATTCCAGAGTCAAGTCCCGCCTCCTACCTCACCATGCCACTGGCACTTATCAGCAATAGAGTCTCTGGTTTCTCTCAGCCATGTGTTTGTGCCCACCAGCCTGACAAACACATTGTATCTTGTAAGTGTGAATAACAAGTCATCTCTGGCATAAACAGGATGCACAAACAAATCCCTTCTCTGAAGCCAGGGCAGGCTTCGGCCCAAAGCCTGGTCTTTGTATGTAGTCGGGGATAAAGTGGAATGATATAAAAGTTAATATTTTCAACAAGCAGTGCAGTAAAAGGAAATAATGGATTTGATGTCTACATGCTCTTACCAGCTCTGTTACATGATATTCAAAATGTTTTGGGCATACAGTATACACAGCTGTTACCTCTACCATGTTTTCCACTACTCTTGTTCTTGGGGAAGATAAGCAGGACAATAGAAGATTCATCAGAAGACCTGCAAAGGCCTGTACACTGGTCAAGAGCATTATCTGGGGTTGTACCTACCTGTGACGAGCCATCCTGTGGTCCCAAGCACCCAGCCTGCCTTGTGTAAACCAGAGTTGCATATGTTAAAATTAGGAGTTCCAAACTCCCATTTTACAGAAGAGAAAACTTCTTAGGAGGCCTAATAAAGGAAGCCCAAACTGAGTCATGAGGCGGATGGTAGTCTCTTAGTATAACTCTGAGCTTCTAGGAATCAATGAGAAAGAGAAAGTAAACATAGGTCATGAAAGAGCCGGGCTGGAATCTGGTTCTGCCCTTTACCAGCTAAGCCATACCTAGCAGGATGGCTGTCTTCTCTGCATTTCTTTGTTTAATGGGAATAATAATATTTACTGCCAAGGATGTCACAAGGATTGCAAGGAATGGTTGCAAAGGGCTTGGTGGGGTGCCAAGTAGGTATTAAGCACTCACTAAGTGAAGTCCAATGCAACATACCCACTGCAAGAGGCTTACTTTGTGTCCCTCTTGGGGCATATAATAGGGACACATTTCATGTGGGAATAGGGTTATAAAGTTAATATAGGTGGCAAATTAAATACAGTCAAATACCCTTAAAAATCACGAAGATGCCATGGCAGAGACCAGCATGTCCCTTAGTAACTCCAGCATAGCTGGCTTTTTACTTTTCCAATTCAGCGATAACATGGAAGACTATTTTATTTGGAAAATAAATAAAATAAAATAAATACCAGATAAAGTAATTGGTTTGTGTGTCAAGACAATATTTTACCCAGTATCTATCTAACTTTAACACTTCTGTTTTTAAGGGGGCACTCAATTTTGGCAGCTGGAGGAAGGAAGAGTAGAGTCAGGTGCCTGGCGCCTATTCGTGCTGTGCACACACACATAGAAAGTTCTCCCTTCTCTGTACCGCTGCTGCCACTCCTCATCCCAATGCTGGAAATCAAGTGGGAAGAAGCAAAGCTGAGGTATGATCCTAGGTGGTTGGACTTTGGTGTGCACTTTTTTACCCACTCTAACACTGCTTTCCTCAGTGTATTCATTTGTTTTCATGGTGCTGATAAAGACATACCTGAGACTGGGTAATTTTTTAAGGAAAAGAGGTTTACGGGACTCACAGTTCCACATGGCTGGGGAGGTCTCACAACCACGGCAGAAGATAAAAAGCACGTCTTATATGGGACAGGCATAGAGAGAATGAGAGAACCAAGAGAAAGGGGTTTCCCCTTATAAAACCATCAGCTCTCATGAGACTTATTCACTACAACAAGAACAGCATGGGGAAAACTGCCCCGTGATTTAATTATCTCCCACCTGGTCCCTCCCACAACACGTGGGAATTATGGGAGCTACAATTCAAGATGAGATTTGGGTGGGGACACAGCCAAACCATATTACTCAGTATGATTGACTTTATATCATGGATTCCCTTTTCTAGGGGTCTTTAATTTCCGCATGAGGAATCCCTTCCTCTTTTCAGGGTGAAGGACCAGATGAATAACCAAGGTCCTCTTGACAACGATACAATGTCTCAGGACTGGGAAGAGACCTCAGAATATCCTTGTCTCATTGTGTAATGGCAGCTTAGAGTCATCATTTGTAACAGATCTGGGTATATGTTCCCACATTACTCAAAAAACATACCTCTTTGAATAGAAGCTAAAATGCCTTTTGGGCCGGGCGCGGTGGCTCAAGCCTGTAATCCCAGCACTTTGGGAGGCCGAGACGGGTGGATCACGAGACCATCCTGGCTAACCCGGTGAAACCCCGTCTCTACTAAAAAATACAAAAAACTAGCCGGGCGAGGTGGCGGACGCCTGTAGTCCCAGCTACTCGGGAGGCTGAGGCAGGAGAATGGCGTGAACCCGGGAGGCGGAGCTTGCAGTGAGCTGAGATCCGGCCACTGCACTCCAGCCTGGGCGACAGAGCGAGACTCCATCTCAAAAAAAAAAAAAAAAAAAAGAAGCTAAAATGCCTCTTAAAGTTCATCATTTGGTCGTTTATCTATTCATAAAACATATATATTATATTCTCTATGTGTATTGGAAACCTTGCTTATATTTGAAACCTATCAAAGTCAAATGCAAGGGCATTAAAAACATCACATAAAACGATGCAGAGTTATTGATGAAGGAAAGAAGGAAGGAAAAGTGGGAGAAATAAGAAAGAAAAGTACTATTGATTTATCTCCATGGAAAATATGATTGCTATCAAGTTCAAGCCCAGGAACAGGAGGTTCACAAGAGTCCGCGGGCTTACCCAGCATCAGACAGCTAGTAAATTGCAAGGCCAGGATTCTAATTGCAGGTTTCGTGAAAACTCGTCACAGGCAACAATTTCTGATCACAGCCAAGTTCAAGGTGAAACTGGAGGAAGTTAATTTAAAAAAAAAAAAAAAAGCAGAAGTGCAAAAGGGTAGGCATGTGTTCCCTCCTGAGGTCTGGTAGAATTTTCAGGGACAGAGTATTGTTGAAATTAAATTCCCCTGCTCTGCCACTTCCACCACTCTTGGCCTTAACCACTCTGCCTTGCCAGCCTAGCACCTAGTGAGAAAATGGCTGGAAGATAGCAGACACCACAGCCAGTTACTGGTCTTCTTAGCCTTCTATACTTCATCCAAAATCTCATGGTTCTTGTTCTTTGGCAAGAACCTTTGGCGTCTCTGAGAAGGGATTATCGTGTTTGACATAATTCCCAAGCAATTCACTTAGAATATTGGTACAGGTGGTCTCCAAAGAGAGTTGCCAACAACTCTTCCCTTCCCTGTACTTGCCTGCTACTCCTCACTTCAGAAGTGGAATGTATTTTCCTTTCCATTAAATCTGACCCAGCCTGACCTGCTTTGACTAACAGAATGCAGCAGAAAGGACACTATGCCAATTTGGGGCCTAACGCTACAGAGGGCTGGTGGCTTCCACTCTCTCGGAACTCTGTGATGTCAAGTAAAGTGGATTAACCATACTGCAGGAGAAACCACGTGGGCAGGGCAGGTCACGTGCAGCAGAAAGAAGGCCTCACCTGAGAGCCGGTTTCGAGCCCCCAGGTGTGTGAAATCGTCTTTACATTCCTGGCAAGCCCACCACCAGCTGAAAATAAACCCATGAGGGACCCAGCTGACGCTACACAGAGCTAAATTAACCATTGCAAAGAGAAAATAAAAAATGAGAGAGAATAAATCATGCTTGTTATCTTAAGGCACTAAATGTCGGGGTAGTTTACTACCAAATAATGAGCATCTACATCAGGATATTTTGTTCAGTATCTCAGAACAGTAAAACAAAATTCACTGGTACATATTATGAAATGATAGCATAGCTCTCAGCTATTAACTGCTCCTCACATGTGACCAGAGACACTGAAACCCTTTCTTATTTAAAATGCATATTCATGTGAAACGAAAACTCATCTTTTCTTCTTAATTTTGAATACTGATACAATTTGTTTGAAGGTAATCTAGTTCAAGTCATACATTTTCCTGAGAGAACTGCCACCCAAACCTCCAGATACGCAAACTAAAATTAATATCTTACCCATTTTTTTTTTGTTTGTTTCCAAAACATATTATGGTACGAGACTGTGGTGGAAATTAAATAGGACTTCGAGTTATGAGTCCCAGCTGCGTTTTTTACTGTTAGTGTAAACTTTGGAAAACTACTTAATCTTGCAGATTCTTTGCTTCCTTATTTGTTAAAAGAACAAAATAATAGCAATGTAATATTAGGTGTCCTGGTCTCCTTACCACTTTATCATGAGGGTCAGATAAGAAAATGTAAGAAATAAAACATTTTAAGCTGTAAGATGCTTATAAATGAAAAATATTCAACAGATCTTCTTTTATATTGCTGACAGTAAAACATCACAAACATTTCTTAGTGCAATTACGATTTTAAAATATTATGGGTAATATGAATCATCTCTAGTGGCAGCTTAAGTGTGGTTCTGTAAACACACAGCCAAGGGGATTTGATGATACCTAATCAAATCACAGGTAATCAAATGTGATTTCACCTAAGGAAAGTGAAATCTAACTATTCGTGTTCATCCTTCTGCACGGTCAGAATGAGGAGTTATCTGTCTGCAGACTGGGCCCAAAAAGAATCCAAAAACAAAATCAAGAGAGCATAACATGAAATATCTTCATCTCATGGGAAACTTAAGGAACTGACAAGACCATCCCTACCTCTTGAAGTTGCCATACTCTATCAGGTCTATTATGCACGGTATTGTTTTAACATTTAACATCTCCTAAATTTAGATGCATCCGAAGTGAGGGAGTTCTAACATTACTGTCAGCAAGATGGTAGTCATGTTTTCACGGTCATGGTCACTGTGCACTCATGAGCTTGACCAGAGCTGTTCGCCTTGTTTTCACTTCTGTCTACAACACTGTAAAAGAGCTCTTTCAATAAGTTTAATACAAAAATATGAAGTGATAAGGAAGCATTGTGTCATCGTGTAAGGACGGTATTTTCTCCCTCCTCCCTCTCTTCCCCTCTTCTTCCCCCTGCTTCTCCATGGTGCATAAGATGATGATGTTTCTTGCACTTGGTGGTACCCTAGGTAAGATGAAATGCAGTAGACCTACCGAGGAAATGTAGCTGAATTACTCTAAGTTTTAAGACTTTCACTCCTTCCTCAATCTGTCTGCAGACTCACGAAACATGTTCTAATTGTCATTTGGCTTCCCAAATACCTGTCACTAAAAGGAGAGACCAGAAAACATTAGGCATGAGTGTCTTTATATTGGTATTTCTGATGGTAAACCAATAATATGGAATCTGGGTTTCTGCTTCCATTGCCTAAAGGTTTGATTGATCAGCAGGGTTGAGAAGCTGAGTCTGATCACTGAAGGGCACTTTGGCAAAATAAAACCTCTCAACTTGAGACTTTGTGGAGAAGATGCCAAACCACGGTGATCTCATCACATTTCTGTCCATTTGTAAGGCTCTGTCTGGCAGCCTGCCTGGCTCCCACGGGGCATGGCTGTTCTTTGTCTCTTGTGGCCTGGACACCACTGTCTGAGCACTCAGTGCTGCTCATGAATCTTCTGCACCTGTCAGTCCTGGGCTTCCCCAGGAGGTCTGACCCCACCAGGACTTCACTTCCCAGGTTCTCGTTCAGCTGACTCAGTGTGGGTTCAGCCAACATGAGGCAACGGCAAGAGACACAGAAGGATGAGAAGTAGGACATGCTGGAACATTTCTCTCCTACTCTCTCTGCCTCAAAAGGTGTCAGGAAGCAGCTCACTCTCCAGCTTCGCCCCCACATTGTCTGGCCTGGGAAGCTCAAGGTGGTTGCAGTTGGTGCCAGGTGACTCCCAGCCCCTTGGATCTGGTAATACCATCCTCCTCTTCATTCTCCCAGACAAGGTATGGAAGCAGTTCCCTGAGCTTCCCAATTTCTCTATTGCCTCTCTGTGCTCTGGTCAGCCTCTCCACCTTCTATCCCTACATAGCCAACTTCCTATAAGACTCCAAAGGATTTGTTTCTCTGGGTGGACTGTGACTGCTGTATACAGGCCTGTATCCCCAGGTGATCCTGAGGGGCTGGAAGTTAAGGACTTCACCTTAGCATCTTTGTTCACATGCATTAGAGGGGGTACTTGGATAATTGTCAGACTGAGTTGAAAATAACGTTATATGAGATCTAAACTGACAAAGCTGACAATCTATGTAGTGGTGGTTCATTTTAAACAGAGATCTTTGTTACTGTAGTTAAACTAAGATTTGATTTTTTAAAAAGTCACATGTTCAGGGCATTTTCAGGAGCACAGGAACCTGCGGCATCATTTCCTTTGAAATGATAACTAAACTTTAACTAGATACCTAGTAATCACCTTAGAGAGAGGATGTGTAGTCCTCACCACTAAATTCTATGGTTGGGCAGTGCTGGTTCCATTATACAGATGCAGAAATTGGGGTTCTGAGACATTCAGTAACTACTCCAAATTCACACTCTTAGCATGTAACTAGGTCAATATGAAATTCAATAATTAAAAAACTTGAAGAAAAGTAAAAATTAACTCTTAATTAAAAATGGGAAGTCCAGCCGGGTGTGATGACTCACGCCTATAATCCCAACACTTTGGGAGGCCAAGGAGGGTGGGTCACCTGAGGTCAGGAGTTAGAGATCAGCCTTGCCAACAATGGTGAAACCCCGTCTTTACTAAAAATAAAAATAAAAATAAAAATAAAATAGCCAAGCATGGTGGTGTGCACCTGTAGTCCCAGCTACTTGGGACTGAGGCAGGAGAATCGCTTGAACCCAGGAGGCGGAGGCTGCAGTGAGTCGAGATTGCACCACTGCACTCCAGCCTGGGTGACAAAGTGAGACTCTGTCT
>NW_012107808.1:1013442-1093697 GCF_000951045.1 Mandrillus leucophaeus | reverse complement strand
CATCTTGTTTACTGCATGCATCCCCGCCCCCCCAGCCTGGGTGACAAAGTGAGACTCTGTCTCAAAAAAAAAAAAAAAAAAAAAAAGAAAGAAAGAAAGGGAAGTCCAGAGCCTGTATCTAGAGAGCCTAATTTAGCAGGTCAGATGGTTTGCTTCATTTATAATATTCATGATAAAAGCATTTATTTGTTACACTCCACTCACCCCATCTGCCTTGATTCTGATGCAAGTGATTCCTCACTTACACTTTGAGAAATACTGCATTAGAATTTAAGGAAAATGTGTCTGTGTTAAATTAGTTCAATGATATATCACCAGATCCTAGCCAAGTCCCTGGTACTTAGCCAATGATCAATAAATAATTGTAAAATGAATAAATGAATGACTGAATGACATTTCTGTTTGAATTCAAATCCTGAACATTTCTATTTCCAGCTCTCATTTTAGACATCGTGCCAAAGCTTATTCATTAACTCATTTAACAAACATTTGCTTAACTTTTACCATATGCCTGGTCAGTGCTAGATACTGGGAAATATCCAGATAATCATCTAATATTCAAGACACAGGCTCCATCTTTCAAAGAGTTCTAATTACTGTAATACAAAAGAAACCAACCAAGTAAGGACAATGGAGATCTATAATAAAAGTATGACAGAGTTATTATTGCAGATATCAATTCAGGTAAATTAGAGTTACAAGGAAGAGAACAACCAATTTTGCCCTGAAGGAGGAAGTTAGAGAAGGACTCTACAGAAGAGCTAATGCCCGAGATGAATCTTAGAAGATAGACAGGTATTTGTCAGTCACCTAGGGGAAGAGGGGTGGGGGCAGCCTTGCCACATAAAAGTAGAGTTGAACAGGCTCTTGGAGGTGAAACTGTACTAGCAGGATGCTGGCTCCAGGCGTGAATCTTACACACTGAAAGATATGACTCTAAAATAAAACTCTCCACATAGTACAAATAAGAAAAGGACTCCCACATCACTGGTTTTGGGTGGGAAGAAGAAGAAATGCTCTGTTATAAACTATCATCTTTCTTCTTTCTGACCCAAATAAATATACACTTAAAGGAGAAAGAATGGGTGTCCTTTGTCTATTTTCAACCTTTAACAAGGAAGTGATTTAAGTTCGGATTCTGAGGGGGTGTCTAGGCTCAAAGACAGGGCTCTTAAAAGACACAGTCACTTAGTTTTCCAAGAAACTGGGAAGCAACGGTTGGAGAAGGAACAAGATTCTTGGTGCAACTTTTCAATATGTGGTTCTAGAGCTCTGCTTTAATGCAAACCCAAATGCTTAACAAGTGAAGGTCATTGTGTCCTCAACTCATTTTTGAAATTTCTATTATTTTCTTTATTTTATAGCTGAGGAAACCGAAGCTTAGAGAGGCAAAATGGCTTGTCCAGGACCACTGAGCTAATAAACAGCTTACTACCACCTGTGATGGGACTTGCACTATATGTAATTCTTTTATTTTCCTGCCATTGCTCTTGTTTGAGACCGGGGTATTCAGATAATAATGAAAATATTTACAATGGTAAGCCATCTATCACTACAAAGCAATTTAGCATTGCCTCATTTCCCTCGGCAAACAACGTGAGCTATCCCCAACTTACACCAAAGGTTATTGAAAATGAAATATGTCAGTGATTTGGCAAACCACACAGCTCTGAAAGAGTTGGCCCATTTAACTTAACTCACCTCTCACTCTCTTACTTTAGCTTGAAATCTCCATATTTGGAAGGAATCCGTTTGTTTCTGGATTGTTCTTGTTTCCCCAGACTCATTTTTAAAGTATAACTATTTAATATGGAAAAGCATTAATATTCACTCTTGAGTTAAGAAAAAAAGGAAGGCACTTTGGATGGATTAAATATTAGTTCAACTGTTATCCAAGACCCTATTTTCTTATCTTAATTAGTAAGCAAGCCACTAAACCACACCAGATTTGACTTTGGTTGAGCAACAAGGATGTCTAAAATGGCCCCAACATTAAATGTTCAAAATATTTCCAGCAACATTTTTCTATAAGCATTGGTATTATTCTTTGGTTTTATCACATTTGACAAAATTATACCTTGTAAATACCTCAAATTTGTAATGACATCCTTTCAAGAATTATTACTAATTATTATACTTGACATGACAAATTAAACATGTTGTTTGACGTAATTGCCCTAAATAATTCAAAATGCTAAGTATGCTTAGAAACAGCAATTAGCATAATTAAGTGAAAAAACCAAACTACAGTCAATTTCAATACCCATTCACCATCACAAGCTAGAATTTTCCAGAAGATTTTAATAATTATTGGGTGACGTGACTTAGAAAATCATTTTGTTAATTAAGAATGATGAAACATTATCAATGATTTTATAAGTTCTGAAATAAAAGACTGGGAAGAGCTTTAAGTGTAAAGGGCAAAGTCTTTAGAGTTAACCAGATTTGAGTATGAATCCTACCCTAGCCGTTACCACCTGGGTTGGTCTAGGCTAGAGATGGCACCTTTCTGAGCCTTTTTCCTCTACAAATAGGATAAGAATGTTCACCTTTAGGCCTGCTAGAAGAATGAACTGATGACATAAAGTGCCAAACAGTGTGTGGTGTGGAAAGGCTCAATAAATTTAAGCTCCCTGTACCCTTACTCATTAAAGATAAGAACATTTGGATGTGGAGTTCTAAGCTAGTTGGAGGAAAAAACTCCAAATAGAAGCTTTTCAAATAGAATGTTATAAAGAAAAAAATCAACAATATCTGAAAAGGAAGGGAAATGATCTTCAATTCTTAGGTTTGGGAAGATATGGTGAGATAATATCTATAAACATATAAATGCTAGAGTGCCTGGCGTGCCATGGACTCTTCATAAATGATAAAATGATTGTTTCTTTTCCCTTTGTCAATGAAAAAAGTCAAACTCTGTAAAACATTTGAAGAGATTTATTCTGAGCCAAATATGAGTGACCATGGCCAGTGACACAGCCCTCAGGAGATCCTGAGGACGTGTGCCCAGAGTGGGTGGGGTGTAGCTTGATTTTATACATTTTAGGGAGCATCTGGAAGAAAAAAATCTAGCTATGGTAATAGAAATTCTTTACACATGCAAATTTCCCCCCCACAGAGGACAGCTTTGCAGGGCCGTTTCAAAGTATAGTAAAGAAACATGTTTCGGGGTAAAATATTTTGATTTTCCTTTTTGTCACCTAATGTTACTCCAGAGTCAGACTGGGAAGAAAATCACAATATATAGGGTTAAATAAAACCCATTTGATGAGAATTTATGGTTTGTAGGGTGTGATTCCCAGACCCTGTACACAGGAATTTGGGCAAAATAAAAAAAAATGAGAGCTTAGTCCTCACCTTGTATGAGAATAGATGTTTAAACTGATTCTGAGAGGTTTAGTGACTTGCCCCAGGTACCTAAAAAAGTTGAAGCAGAGCTTGAACCCAAGTCTGAGACCAATGGAGAACTCTTCCTTTGTATCATCCTGTCTTGTCTTGAAGAGGGTGATAGGCAGCCCCACTGCCTTCAGTCAAGCTCCTCTTCCCTGTGCTGATCTGGGCGTGTCCGCCTGCCTAGGTCTTTGGCTCAGCTCACTGCTGCTACTGCTGCTGCTGCTGCATTTCAGAGGTGCAGACATCTTTTGCTCTCCCATGAAATGTCAGAGCTGGAGAAGTAGACACCACTTTCATTGGGATCTTGACAACTCTCTCCCTGTTTGTAAAACACTGTGATAAAGTACCTTTTTGTCTACAAGAGACAGCTTATCAGACACCTCATCAGGGAAGGATGACTGTCAAAAGCGTTCATTTCTTTTTTAAGGTAAAAAGACACAGAAGACAGAATGTTATTATGATGTAAATGAGCTGACTGGCAGGAACTCCCTCCCCGGGGAGGCTGGGGAAGGGCTTGACTACACAGTTTCCAGGTCGAGGCAGCAGGCTTGGGTCTCAGCTCTACTCTAAGGAGATCAGTCAACCTAGTGATTATGGGCTGAACCACTCAGCCTACCTGAGTTCAGGCACCAATGAGATTATGGACTGGACCATTCAGCCTACCTTGAACTCAGGCACCAGTGAGTTTCTGCAGCCAGAGTGAAAGAAGAGCAAACCAGCACGAGTGCATATTTTTAGACCTATAACTGACTTGCACGTAACTTTGCTAAACACAATGTCTGGGACAGGGAGAAAGTAAGGTATACACTGTTGAAAAAGTACATTTCCTTACAGGTTTATCCTGAGGATATGGACATGTGGAACATAGCATAGAATAAGAAAAAGGAGAAATGATGTAGTAATTAAGGGAAAGAGATGGTGATTTCACCCATCCTTGATTAAATGAATCTACCATGTGCCTTTTACTCTCCACTGACAGAGATGCAAGTGTGCAAGTGTGCGTGTGTGTGTGTGTGTGTACACCTGCATGTGAGAATGTGGTTACAGTCCCAGGTTTTAAGGAACATGATGGACTATGGAGAAACCAATTTTAGAGACACCTGCCTCTGCCCCAACTAGCTGAGTGACCTTGAGAAGGTTTCTTAACTTTTCTGAGTCTGGAATTACTCAAATATAAAATGGATGGGAGTATGTGAAATCACCTTTGCAAAAATCATAACTGAGAAAATTATGACAGTGAAAGATAACAGACCTAACTGACCCCAGCTTGCTTCTGACCTCTAAACTGTCCTTGTTCATTCCTGGGCACAGGCTGAACTAGCTTTGGGAAGGAATTTAGTGTATAGTTATATAATAGCCCTTCCCAAAAGACTAAATTGTTCTTGTAAAACGAACGAAAGGCCACTAGCCACCAAGTCAAGATGAGAGGGACTGGAATTCTAAATATTATCAGCCTTTATTCCAGAGGTCATAAGATTTGCAACTTCTTCAATTACTCTTGAAGATAACATCACTATTGGGAACCTAAGGTCGGCCTTTTGAGAGTCTTTTCAGGTTTCTGCATTTCTAACAACCAGATGGCCCCACCTGGACCTGCCAACCAGTTCTGTGGCCCCCATCCAGGAACTAACTCAGCAGAAGAGAACCACTTAGACTCCCTGTGATTTGATCCCTGAGCCAACTAATCAGCGCTCCCAATTCACCAGCCCCCCACCCACCAAATTATCCTTAAAAGCTCTGATCCCCAGGTTTTCAGAGAGACTGATTTGAGTAATAGTAGAACTCTGGTCTCCCACACAGCTGGCTCTGCGTGAATTACTCTTTGTCTGTTGCAGTTCCCCTGTCTTGATAAATCGGCTCTGTCTAGGCAGTGGGCAAGGTGAACCTCTTGGGCAGTTACGTATGGGGAATGGTGTCTATAGCACAGAGTTGTGAGAATCAAGCGGAAAGGGGTTCTTTCCCCTGCTCCTCAGATGTCCTTGGTGTGTTCTCACTGCAGTGCCTTTCTGCAGCCTCATTTTGACTCCATGCTTCTTCTTTGGCTTCATCATCTCTTCAAACATCCAGGGAGTGCACTTGGTATGTATTTGTCATCCATTTCGAATGTACAAGGTTTTCACCTTTTTAGGCTTATATACACACTACATAAAATATCCCAATTACAGAAATATTCAAAGTGGAATGTAGAACTTGGGCCATGAAAGCTGGGTTTGAGTCTGGCTTGGCCAGTTGCATGGAGGATAACTCTAAAGATGTTACAGGAAAGGGATCCCAATCCAGATCCCAAGAGAGGGTTCTTGGATGTCATGCAAGAAAGAATTCAGGGCAGCAAGTCCATAGAGTAAAGTGAAAGCAAGTTTATGAAGAAAGTAAAGGAATAAGAGAATGGCTACTCCATAGACAAGAGCAGCCCCAAGGACTGATGGTTGCCCATTTTTATGGTTACTTCTTGGTGATATGCTAAACAACAAGCAGATTATTCATGCCTCCCCTTTTTTGACTATATAGCGTAACTTTCTGATGTTGCCTTGGAATTTGTAAACTGTCATGGTGCTGGTGGGAGTGTAGCAGTCAGGATGACCAAAAGTCACTCTCGTCGCCATCTTGGTTTTGATGGGTTTTGTCCGGCTTCTTTACTGCAACCTGTTTAATCAGCAAGGTCTTTATGACCTGTATCTTGTGCTGACCTCCTATCTCATCCTGTGACTTAGAATGTCTTAACCATCTGGGACTGAAGCCTGGTAAGTCTTAGCCTCATTTCACCCAGACGGTACTCAAGGTGGAGTTGCTCTGGTTCAAATGCCTCTGACAGAAATGTCATTAAACTTTGTGAGGACATCAGGGCATGAAAATCACAGACAGGAGACCACCACATGAGTGCAGCTGAGAACTAAAGCGAGGCCAGGAGATGGAGAAAAAAATGACAAATGCAAAAAAAGAAATCTAAAAAAAAAGCAGACAAGGCTAGTCACCTGACCAATTATGAGACCCGGACCTGGGACAGTGAGAGAAGTCATATTTGGCTGGCAGGGCTGCATGGACAAAGATAGCAAGGAGAGAAAGACAGACGATAGGATACGGAAAACGTCTGGGGAGAGAGATTGAGTTTTCATTAGACATCCTGAGTCTCAATGCAGTGGGGGTGTTCAGTGCAATTAGCCCTTCAGGTTGGCTCAGCATTAGAGATACAAATGCTGATCATTTTTCAGGAGAGGCAGTGGTTTGGTTGAGTTCTCGACAGCACAGAAAGGGTTAAAGAAAAGGGAGAACAGAGTTCTGGAATCCACTGCAACAAGATGCGGGAGATAGAGCTAGTGATACATTCACAGAAGCAGGACTAGAGAAATAGAAAGTAACCAGATTTCTGTATTTCCCCAAAGCCTCAGGGCCAAAGCAGAAAAACAAAAGAGGGGACATAGGAGGGAAAGGTTAGTAGAGAGAAACAGTGTTCAAAGAAACAGAAATTTGAAGAAATAGAGATGAAGGAAAGGCACCTGATCAGTCATGATCAGTTCTAAAGGGCTCTCTCTTCTGCCCTAGTCCTTCACAGCAGGGCTGTCAGGTAAGCTCTCCACTCCAGCATCAGGAAGGACAGCTCCCATAGGCTCTGTGTGCAGGGTTTTTTGGTAAGACTTTATCCTTTAAATTTTAAAGGTACTGGTCCGTGGCCTAGGAGTTGGGGACCCCTGCTTTTAAAGGATGCCTTTACCTGATGATAAAAAGTAGAACATTGAAGAAGACATGAGTAGGCATCTACTGAGGCAACTACTCAGTATTTATTACACTACCCTGATCAAATTCCCATATGAACATAGGGGTTAACTCACTATTTTCTCCTCCCACACATTCTCTCCTGGTTTCTAAACCCCAGTGTAAGTGGTGCCTCCAGCTTCCTCTAGTGAGAGCCCCTTCAGATTTGCCTCCTGGCATTTGGTGGCATGGTTAACATAGTGCTCCAGCTCCTGGGCCCCACCTCTAGGTCTAGCAGGGAAGGGGAAATATTGACATCAGTATTGTTTCAGTTTGGTGAAGAATCTCGGTACAGGAAGTTTAGGGATGAGTGTGAAATGATGTTTGGAGTACATATCTTCATTCTTCATTGCTTTGCTTGGGACAAAATGGCAAGGAGACAATACATGGGGCAGGCAGGAAAGGCAAAATTAAGAGAAATGCTGATTTATTTTGACTTGTCGCTTCCAGATTGGAGGAAACAAGCACATGTTACAAGGTCAAAAGAAAGCTATCAGAGAAAATAAAGAGGTGAAATGAGTTAGAGAGAGAGCCTGGAACACAGTGAGCAAACAGAATGCATGAGACTATCAGCAGAGGGAGGTCTTAAAGAAGAATTTTCGGCCAGGTGTCGTGGCTCATGCCTGTAATCCCAGCATTTTGGGAGGCCGAGGCAGTTGGATCACGAGGTCAGGAGATTGAGACCATCCTGGCCAACATGGTAAAACCCCATCTCTACTAAAAATACAAAAATTCACTGGGTGTGATGGCACATACCTGTAGTCCTAGCTACTCGAGAGGCTGAGGCAGGAGAATCGCTTGAACCTGGGAGGCGGAGGTTGCAGTGAACAGAGATTGCGCCACTGCACTCCAGTCTAGCGACAGAGTAAGACTCTGTCAAAACAATAAAACAAAAACAACAACAACAACAAAAAAGAGGAAACTTCACCTTGTAGAAAGTAACAGATGCTAATTTTTCATTTAGAGATTGCTAAGGAGAAGAGGAGAATGGGAATAGAGAGAAAATTGTCTGGATGTGGGAGAGTGTTAGATTCCTTCTACCTCAGCCTCAACAAAGGCCTGAGAATCTTGTATATATCAAATAAAGCAGAAACAAGAAAGAGAGGAAGGAAGGGAATAAGGTAGAAAGTTTGTTGAACACTCAGTATTTATATACATTAACATATTTAACTATCATCCTACTAAACCAGGTTATGTTTGCATGACTGGGAGAAGGTAAATAATAGTCCTTCAAGTCAAATGTAAGTTTGTGGTTCAATTAGGACTTGGTTGTGGATCTGTCCAAGTCCATATGTTACATTTCTCCATTTAGTTTTTTTTTTCTCTCTCTCTCTTTTTCTCTACATCTTCCACTCTTGTTTCTCCTGCCATCAACATTTTTTTTTTTCAGTGAATTTATGTAAGGACAAATATTCTATGATCTCATGAGCTACCACCAAGAAAAATTTTCACATTTGCTTACATCTACAAATAAATAAGAACTCAATTTTATTTCCTGGAATCAAAAAATTACATACGTATAAATCAAAGACTTTTCTCTGATAGGTTTCCTTTCTCAGTAAAGCCACCATGTTTTACGACCAATGATGCTACCTCCTGAACATTCTCCTTAAATCCAACCTTGCTCTCTCTCTTCCTTGTCTTCTTGTGGTTCAAATCCTTATCTTCACTTGCCTGGAAGACCGTTACATATTTCTCCAGAATTTTCTCTTACCAATCGTCATCTCCTTTACTATTACCCTATTATCCTACATCACCTTAGACATATGGATTGATTTGTTATACAAAGAATTTGACTGTATTCTCACATTCATGGTCAGCCTTGCCCCACTTTCTGAATGACCATCTAGCTCCCTCCCCTACCCTGCCACACCTTGCTGGAAAACGCCTACTCAGACTTCAATTCCTGCTAAGGAGACTTTTCTGAGCAATTCTCTTCTGTTCTCCCCCCAGTAGAATTGCATTCTATTCTCCACAGAATTCCATCAGAGAACCTGTAACATACGTTTGTACTTATCTGCTTATTTTCTACCCTTACTAACCTGTGAGCACATTGGGAACAGAAGCACCCAATTCATCTTTGCATCCCAGCGCTGGGCACATGTTTACTGAAAGAATGAATCAATCAATCATTCAAAATTGATCAAAAGTAACCTTAACTGAATAACCGCATATTTTTTTCTGGTCTACATTAAACTTGGTCATGCTGGCAATTGGAATTAGAACCTTTGTAAATGCAAACCTAAACAAATCACATTTTCAAATAAACTCCTTTTGGTTTTGTTCTCTTTTCTTGGATGCTTTCTTCTGCCCATCAGAATTTAGGATGGAAACTTGAATAGGCAATTAGCATGACAGCCCCAGTGATTACTCCCATAAGCTACAGTCCTTAAGTGGCAGAAAATAGAGGCCTTGGGTAGACTTGAGTGTATTTCCTTATTAGGAAATCACAGTGATTTCATGAAAGTCACAAAGGAAATGTTTTTACTGAGAAATAGCATGCTGTAACTAATGAGGAAAGGAAAAAAGTATGTATTTTTAAATCCCACATACTAACACTATGTCTAACAATGAAATTATGTATTCAGGAAATTCTAAGCTTACGCTTGGCCCAGTTGAACAGAGAGATATTAATTTATCTGAAGCCCCAGTGTGCAAAAAGACATCTGACATAGTCATGGCCTGTAGCACTGTGCCTGTTATCAGTTTCAGGGGCACTTTCTCAGGCATGCCGTCACGAAATCCTCACAATGGGTAGGTGGCTTTCACATGTTTAATAGAAATGTGAATTGAGGCTGTGATTTTTTAAGCGACTTGTCTGAAAACATGCAGTGGTCAGACCAGAGCCAAGACATAATCCAAGTCTGCCTGCTTGTCACAGCTCCAGAGCTGTACTCCTGTGACAGTGTGCAGACCACATATTGTAACTAAAATAAATTAACCTAGAGATTTGTATGAAATTGTTTATATGATTACTAAAAAATATGGTAGAAGCTTATTGGGTATATTTGTGTGTGTGTGTGTGTGTGTTTTGTTTTTCTTTTTTTTTTTTGAGATAGAGTCTCACTCAGTTGCCCAGGCTGGAGTGTAGTGGTGTGATCTCAGATCATTGATTGCAACCTCTGCCTCCCAGGTTCAAGTGATTCCTCTTCCTCAGCCTCCCAAGTAGCTGGAATTACAGACACCCACCACCACTCCTGGCTAATTTTTGTATTTTTAGTAGAGACAGGGTTTCACCATGTTGGTCACCAATCTCAAATGGTAGAAGCTTATTGAGTATCTTTGTGTGTGTGTGTGTGTGTGTGTGTTTTCTTTTTTTTTTTTTTTGAGATGGAGTCTCACTCAGTTGCCCAGGCTGGAGTGTAGTGGTGTGATCTCAGATCATTGATTGCAACCTCTGCCTCCCAGGTTCAAGTGATTCCTCTGCCTCAGCCTCCCAAGTAGCTGGAATTACAGGCACCCACACCACTCCTGGCTAATTTTTGTATTTTTAGTAGAGACAGGGTTTCACCATGTTGGTCAGGCTTGTCTCAAACTCCTGACCTCAAGTGATCTGCCCGCCTCTGTCATTGAGTGTCTTTGAAACTCTCTTGAATAACCCTTGAAAAATGAATTTTTAATGAAAAAAAAAGGAGGAAAATAAAGCTTGGGACACAAGCAATTCTGGCTTTAGTCCTGGCTTTGATGACAAATTCACAGTTTGCCCTTGAGTGAGTCATTTTTTCAGGCTCGACCTAAGTCTAATAAGATGTTTGGGCTTTGTAATTTCAAAAGTGCATCTATCAATGGCTATCTTATGCTATGGGAAAGCAGACAAGACTAAAGAATAAAATATCCTGGATATCCTTGTAATAAGCAATTCTTAAACTGGAAAGAATCCTCAGCAGGGTGGACAGTGGCTGATCAGCACCCATAACCCACCAACATTCACTTTTAAATGAATGAATGAATGAATGAATCAGTTATGCCTTCTTATAATTTTATTTGGGTTCAATTTTTAAGAAATTTATATTCCTGTGCATGCTTTTTACATCTTGTCTATGTCCTGGTGTCTACCAACGTGGACAATGTAAATCAGGATAACATTAGAACAAAGTGAGAGAGATGTACAAAGGGGAACGGAATTAAGAGCATGTATTAGTGTGTGACATCTCAGCTCTGCCAAGGCAGAAGGGCAATTGTCAGGAAGGCTTTTGTGAATCACTGACTTTGTAAAGTGTTGATTTTTTTTTTTTTTTTTTTTAATTTGAGGTGGAGTCTCGCTCTGTCACCCAGGCTGGTGTGCATTGACGCAATGTCAGCCCACTGCAATCTCAGCCTCCTGGGTTTGAGCGATTCTCCTGCCTCAGCCTCCCAAGTAGCTGGGACTATAGGCATGCGCCATGACACCCGGATAATTTTTGTATTTTTAGTAGGGACAAGGTTTTGCCATGTTGGCCAGGCTGGTCTCGAACTCCTGACCTCAAGTGATCCACCCGCCTTCCGCCTCCCAAAGTGCTGGGATTACAGGCGTAAGCCACTGCACCCAGCAAATGTTGATATTGTTTATTCAATCCTTTTGTACAACCAGATCTTTTCTTCCTTCAAATCTTTTCTTGCTTTAAGCAGTGAGAAACTAAGAATGTTGTGAAAATAACTTTTCTTCTTAACAACTGTAAAGAAGAAGGAAATCCACATGGTCCACAGCTTGTAGAAAGTCTTTAGAATGCCCTTATATCAGCCTTGGTGTCAGGTCCAGAATTCTTTTTTCAATACTGTACATCCATAGTTTCTATCTATTGGAAAACACCAAGCTCTGTTCATTTTTGTAATGCATACCATTCTGATCTTAGTTATACACCCAACACCTCTCTCTGATCCTAGGTATTGATAGTAACTTCTTGATTCCTATTAACTCAATCGGTATTTAAAGAAAATCTGTGGGTTAAGAGCACAACTCAATGCATTCAGACAACACATTCCAAATGTCAGGTTCTGGGCACTGGAGATACAGTGACAAACGCACACAAATTCTTGCCCTGGATGGCTTCTCTGGCTGATAGGGAAGACAAAGACGTAAAACGGCTCTAACAAAAATGAAGTGTATGGCATAGTGAGCTTCACGGGAAGGGCCACCTGATTCAGAAAGAGGGTTTGGTTTGCATAAAGTCAGTCATGTGGTGATAACAAATCTTAGCAGTTTACTATAAGCCCTGATTGGTTGCTCACTTCACATAACGATCACAGGTTAATTTAGCATTGGCTTCATGCCATCTTTATTCTGCAGTCCAAGCTAAAGGACGAGCCTCTGGAACATGCGGGTCTCCTGCCAGAGACAAAGTGGCAGACGGCGTGATGGGTCAGCAGGGCACTGCCACTTCCTGTTGTACTTCATTGTACCTCGTTGGCCAAAGCAAGTCACATGGACAAGACTGACAGCAAGGGCTGAATTTATTTAATGTTCCACAGGGAGGGGCCTGATAAGGAGCAGTGTCAACCATTTTGAACAATAATATAGCCCACCTCAGGGGAAAATGCCATTGATTATGGCTAGTGCATAAGGTAACAGGGAGTGTCTGTGAGAGCTGAGACTTAATATTAAGGCAGAAAATAGATAATGGGGAACTTTATAGCCCTAAAGAGCTTCGGTTTGATTCTATGAGCAATAGTAAAATTGATGGGTTTTTGCTTGAGATGAAGGAAAGGGATGGTATAGTCAAAGTTCCAGTTTAAACACATTACCCATTTGTGTTGTGGAGAATGGTTTGTATGCAAGGGACAGGTGACAGGACCCTGGGGCTGGGAGGCTACGGAGGAATTAATGGAGGAACAAGCTCAGGTGGTGGAGGGGGAGGTGGAGTTGGAGAGGAAGAGAGACTTGAGAGCTTGCAGGGGCAGCTTAACTACACCTTATGTGGATTAGACACATGGATAGAATGCAATTATTCTTTATTCCATGAAATGTTAATGCTAATAAAATGTCTGCTTTGCTTGCAAGATACAATGGAGGAAAGACAATAGATGGCTAGCGTTAGACTCTGTGAGGCTCCGGAAGATCTGAGAGGGTCTTGGACTCTCTGTTGCAGCTCTCAGAAGTGCAGTACAGACAATGCGGGATGAGAAGCCAAAACCAGATATACTGGGTGACCTAAGTGTCACTCACAGAGCTACCTTATGGTTTGCAGAATGCTTGGCAATTCACTACATGGAAATGTTGAAGCTTTGGAGGCTTTGGTGTGAGACCCACCTGAAATGCAGGTTTGGCTACCTACAAGCTTGCTGACCTTGGGCAATTACTATATCTCCTTAAGCCAACTTCCTAATCTATAAGGAAAGAAGGAGATAGGGAGAAAAGGAGGAATAAGGGAAATAATGAAGAAAGGGTTCTTGAGAGAAACAGGACTAGCAGCATGTGTGTGCATACGTGTAGGTATATGTGCATCTGTGCACATGCATGTGGGTCCATACAGAAAGAGAGAAAGAGAGAGAGAAATTTATTTTAAAGAACTGGCTTACACAATTGTGGAGGTTTTGTGTGTTCAAAACCTAATGGGATAGGCTGGCAGGCCGGAGACTCAGTGAAGAGTTACAGTTATAGTTCAAAGGCAGTCTGCTGGCAGAATTCCTTCTGCTCAGGGGAGGTCAAACTTTTGTTCTATGCAGACCTTCAACTGAATGGAAGAAGTTCACCCACATTATAGAGTGCAATTTCTTTTTCTCAAAGTCTACACTTCAAACGATGTATAATACATGTTAATCTCCTCCAAAAAACACCTCACAGAAACATGTAGGAAAATGTGTGAACAAATAGCTGGGCACGGTGGCCCAGCCAAGTGATACATAAAATTAACTGTCACAGAAGGGAAAGAAGAAAGAAAGAGAAGGAAAAGAAAAAATTAAGAAAAACTGTGATCATCTGTGTTAAAATAACAGGACCTAGTGGTGGCTCACCAAACTGTAGTTTATTTTATTAATGTTATTGTCATGATATTCTTTTTATTTGTTTATCCATCCCTATTTTACAAATGACAATTTGAGATTTGAAGATAAATCCCCTGATCAAAGATGTACAGCCTCTCTTTCCTGTCTGTCCTACTGAGGTCATTCCGTCAATGATTGGATAAGCTTGGTCATTGATCAGTCTTTGGTTAATTCTGAGATGGACATAATATTTAGGTTTTGTATGTAACAGACTTAGGTCCCTGTTTGGCAAGACCAATCAGAATGATCACTTAAGAGTACAATAGAATTCATTTGCAAAGAACAGAAACAAAACCTGACCTAATTTAAGTTGTTGAGTGGGGCTCCAGAGCTTCCGTCTCTGCATAAGAGGAGCTAAGAGTGTCAACAGGCTTTGTTTCTGCGGACATCATTGACTCATTTGCTGATTTAACAGGACATTATAAACATACACTACACATTCTATGTGCCTAGCATAGCACTAGGCTTTAGAGGAACCCATAGAGGTAGAAAACACAACATGCGTTGAATGCTTATGTTCCTGGAACTTTATTCACACGTATGACCTCATTTTATTTTAAGCTGAATTTAGCTCTGGGAGATATTAATCTCCCTGGTTTTGTTTCTTTGTTTGAACTGATGAGTATGTTGTAAGAGGAGGGGATGCTGCATCCTGCCTCAGGATTACACAGGTGAGGAGCTGAAACCTCAACGTAAGAGGTCAGTTGCTGTCCTGGACAGGCAATGCAGAGTGTGGAGGTGCAGGAACATCAGACGGACCAAGCACCCAAGGCCGATACTGCATGAAGAGAAAGGTCCAGCATTATAGAGTCATGAAGACAGACCAGTGAGACCACGAGCCCCTCTGGAGGGCCTGGGAGGTAGCTCAAAGATGAATCCAACTTGGCCAGGCACGGCGACTCGCGCCTGTAATCCCAGCACTTTGGGAGGCCGAGGCGGGTGGATCATTTGTGGTCAGGAGTTCGAGACCCACCTGGCCAACATGGAAAAACCCTGCCTCTACAAAAAATGCAAAAATTAGAGGGGCTTGGTGGCACTTGCCTGTAATCCCAGCTACTCGGGAGGCTGAGTCACGAGCATTGCTTGAACCCAGGAGGCAGAGGTTGCAGTGAGCTGAGATTGCTCCATTGCACTCCAGCCTGGGTGACAGGAAAGAAAAAAAAGAAAGATGAGTCCAACTCACACAAATCATGAGCAGTACAGCCAGATCTAAGCATCTGGAGAGACCAGTGTGGTGAGTTCCCCTGGCTCACATCTAGCAGCCCTCCTCATCAGTTGCAGTCCCGCCCCGGAGCTGCACTCTGAAAACCAGTACTGTGCTGTGGCAGAAGAATAATCTCTGAATCTGAAAAAAAGAAAGAAATCGAGTTCTAGCTGTGCCCCACATTTGCTGTGTGCCTTTTGTAAGCGACTTGCCCGTCCACTAAAATGAGGGTGAGAGTGCCCACTTTGCTGGGCTTGCCCTAAGGAACGATGGCTGGCATGGCTGCATGTAATGTGCTCAGCCCGGTGTCCAGCTCGCCCTCGCCTCTCCAGATGGGGTGCTTATGCTTTTTACTTTCTTGCCCCAGTTATGGACAGCACTCCTAGGGAGCTGTGAAAATGAAGTTTCTGCTTTACCAAGAATTCAGCTATTATCTTCTCTCTGGAGAAAGCTGTCCACTTTTGATCTGAGATGGACAAATGAGGCTATTCTGAGAAGGACTAATTACAGTACACATCCGGTGAGTGCCCCTCTCTTGCCCACACACAGATATCAGCGCTGCAGTGTGATATGCAGCCAGCCTGGCCGTGCAGCCCCAAATCTGTGGTACCTGTTAGCAGTGGTTGCCCATAGCAACAGTGGGGGAGGAGAGCCATGAGGATGGAAGTCATTTACAGAGCTTGTGCTTGGTTTTTGTTCATGAGTTCTTGTTATTTTTATGTGTGTGCACGTATGAGTGAGCAGGCAGTTAGAGGTGGGGGAAGCTGGGGCGGTAGTTGGAGAGAAGAAGTGGTACTTGCTGTCTGCATTAATTGCAATGTGTAACTTCTCAAAAAAAAATGTTCAGTTGATAAAACAGCTTATCCTATTTATTTACTACTTCTATGGGTTCCTCCAAGGCCTAGTGCTATGATAGGCACATAGAATATATAGTGGATGTTTATAATGTCCTGTTAAATCAGTAAATGAGTCCATGATGTCCACAGAAACAAAACCTGTTGACACTCTTAGCTCCTCTTATGCAGAGATGGAAGCTTTGGAGCCCCACTCAACAACTGGAGACCCCTGCCTCATCTCACTCCAAGTCACATTAACCCCTTTCTGGGAAATGGTTCTAGGCTTCTCTGGGGATTTAGGATAGGGATTTTGGGTGGAAGTAAGGCTGAAGAAAGGAAGTATATTAGTCTATTCTCATGCTGCTAATAAAGACATACCAGAGACTGGGTAATTTAAAAAAGAAAGATGTTTAATTGACTCAAAGTTCCACATGGCCAGGGAGGTCTCACAATCACAGTGGAAGGCAAATGAGGAGCAAAGTCACATCTTCCATGGCGGCAGGCAAGAGAGCTTGTGTGGGGGAACTCCCCTTTATAAAACCATCAGATCTCATAAGACTTATTCACTACCATGAGAACCGTATGGGGGAAACCACCCCCATCATTCAATCATCTCAGATAGACCTGCTCTTGACTTGTGGGGATTATTACAATTCAGTGTGAGATTTGGATGGGGACACAGCCAATCCATATCAGGAAGTAAGGCAGAAGAAGAGACTGTGGAATGCCAGGGAAACTTCCACCATGGAAAGACAAGAAGAATGGTAATGAAGCAGATTTGAATGTGCTCAGAATGGGAGCAGGGAAGGTCCACGGTTCACCATCTCTGAGTAAAGTGAGCTCACAATGAGGGGCTATGCTTCATCAGAACATCATTCCTCAAAACCTGGGGTCTTCTCAGGAGCTTCTCTAAGTGGCACAACCTCAGGCAGGTCACCAGCCTCTCAGCATCTGAGGTGTCAGTACTGTGATCCATCAATGGGAAAAACTTCCAGCCTTCTTTGGGTTGCTGAAGGATTCACTGCAATGTAGACAGTTCTTAATCTAATGCCTGGCACCGTGTAGGACTCAACACTTGTAAATTTTGTCCCTGTAAGAGAATACACTGTGACAAAGCAATGAGAATGAGCTAAAGGTCAGAGAAAATTTCCTGCCCACTTTTCTTGCCTGCCTCATGTGCTTGCTGCACCCACTAGTTCTTTCCGGACTTTGCCCTCCCTGGCTCCACAAGGGTGTGATTGAGTCCTTTTGACTTCCGAGACACCTTTCCCTGGTTTTAAAAATGGAGCCACTAAAGCCCATCCCTGCAGACTAGAGTCTCCTGAGGACTGGAGGCACTACAGGCCATGCTCTCTGCCTGGCACCATGAAGATGAGATTTGGTCCCCTTGTCAACACCCGACCTTCTTAACACCAAAGCATGACATAAGAAGGAAGAGTGGTTTGCTTTTTTTCTTTCATTTTTTTGCCAGTTTGGTGCAGATTCCATACTCTTAATTTCTTAGCTATATAGTACATTATTGCATAAGATAAATCAATTTCTATGTCTTGCTTTTGTTCCTCTACTCCTATTTGTTTACTACTCATGATTAAATTTAAAAACATTTTGTCTTTTAACAACTCTAGAGTTTTGACATACATTGTGTTAAGCCCATAGATTAATCTGCAGAAGACTGGTATTTTTGCAGTACTAACCACATTATTGTTATGTAGGTCTCAATCACATATCATCTCTTCTCTCATACTACAAAGAGCATCATTTCTTGATATTTTCCCCCAAGTCAGCGCTCATTGCCTAACTCAGAGCTTTATATGTAGTAAGTACTCAAGGCATATGTGACAACATAGAGCTCTAGGAAAATACTTTTTTGGGGATAGCTCTTCTGCTAGAATCCATACATCCTAGAATCTTTTAAACTCATAATCCATGACAATTCCTAAAACACGTGGTCTTTTATGTTTTACATGTAAGTTTATTGAATTCTATTTTGTCAGAGGAAAAAAACATAAGCAGAACAAGCTTCTGAGAAGATTACCATTTTTGAAAGACACCTTTTTCCCCCAAAATAACTGTATAAAGGAACACAGCACTTTGCATCCATAAAACTTTTCACCAAGGCTCAATATTTTATATTTGTAATGAGTTAATGCTGAACATGTAAATAATTTTAGAATCAAATTTTATAAAAACACATTATGTTTATCTGCACTTGATAGCTCATGCTAATCATACCAATAAATAAATTGACACAGGGAATTCTTATCCCAGCATTCTAAATACCAATGACTTTTAACAAATTAGATGACCAAGAAAATCACATCATGTTGACCAAGAGCTAGAAGGTGCAGCCCTTCTCCTTCTGGGCCTCAGATTCCTTAATGTGAAATGTTGAGATTGGAGCCAAAGATGATGGAGGAACCTCAGGCTAATTATTTCTAGGGAGTTATTTCTTCACCTGTGAAAGGAAGAGTAATTTGTAAATGGAAATTTCAACAGTGACATCGATGGGATTATATTTGAAACTGAGCTGCGACCCTCAGGAGACCAACTGTTACTGTGGTGATGGGGGCTGAAAGTAGAGACAGAGAACCACTGAGTTTGCTAAATTCAAGCTCACAGAAACTCACACAAGTCATGGTATATTGAAGGACCACCCAGAAGAAACTCAAGGTAATTTCAAATAGCCTTTTTTTTTCTTTTTTAAAGTTCTAATACCACTCTGTATTAGTCCGTTTTCATGCTGCTGAAAAAGACATACCCAAGACTGGACAATTTACAAAAGAAAGAGTTTTAATAGACTTACGGTTCCACATGGCTGGGGAGGGTTCACAATCATGGCAGAGGGTAAAAGGCACGTCGCACATGGCGACAGACAAGAGAAGAGAGCTTGTGCAGGGAAACTCCCCTTTTTAAAACTGTCAGATCTCGTGAGACTTATTCACTGTCATGAGAACAGCATGGGAAAGACCTGCCTGCATGGTTCAATTACCTCCTACCAGGTCCCTCCCACAACATGCGGGATTCAAGATGAGATTTGGGTGGGGACACAGCCAAACCATATCACACTCCTAGGTTTAGATTGTATTTTCTTTGTTAAAATAGAAATGTGTTAAAGAAAAATAAAAGTAAATCACAAAGCCAAATGTCTTGTGACTGTGGAGAAAATGAAGACAAGAGCCTATTCCTGTCCATATGCAGGCATCTTCCTACAGCTCATGAAGTTGAGCCACAGCTGCAAACTAAGCATCAATTTTTCAGCCCTGTAATGGACTCCTCTGTGAGTTCCCAGCCTTGCTGCAGCCTCTGGTCCCGCCTCCTGCCATGGCCACCCTTTTTGCTTCAGGAGCCCTGTGGTATTTCTTTCTGTCTGACATAGATACGGGTGAAGTCGGCATACACAGTGCAATCTCTTTATCCTTCCTGCCCTCCCTTTCTTCTTCAAGCACCTGCTGTATGCAGGCCCTGTGGTGAGCAATGTGGAGACAGATGAATTGGCCTCAGTCCTGGCCCTCAAAGCAGGCTCACAGTTGTTCTCACAGTACAAGGCAGCACACCATGGTGGAGGCTCATTCAAGAGAAGGTGAGAAAGGATGTAACGCATTTATGTGCAGGTTCTCTGAGAGCACAGAGGTTACGCTGATTACCTGTACCTGGAAGATTTTAGAAAGAATAAAGAAGAATTTACCAGAAGGCAAGGAGTGGAGGGAGAAGGTCATGTCAGGTAGAGCATATGATCCATACAAATGCACAGAATACGTTCCCGTAAAGAGGAAATTATGGTTAGGCATATCGGAAAGAATTTTCATTCCCAGAAAAAGACCAAGTTATCTTTATAATGACCAAATGTCTGTGAAATCAGAGTACCTATCAAATTATTAACATCATTGTATGTATTTGGATAGAAGATTATGCTTTATTGAAAATATTCTAGGATACAAACTGTAATGATGCAGCATGGGAGAAAAAAAAAAAAAAAGAAAACATGGGCTAGGAATGAATATACCAGATAGTAATGTCAGCTCCACTGCTTGCCATCCGTGTGATTGCGATCCAATTATTTATCTCTTTGATGCCATTTATTTATCAACTAGGTAGAGCCAATACTAAGGTCTATCTTGCAGGGCTGTTGTGAATGTCACAGGTGATGGTAAAGTTAAGCTACAGTACGTGGTATATGGTGGAGGCAGCTCTGTCACTTGATGTGCTGAGCAGTCATGCAGTATGACAGGACAGTGTACCAACCCCAGTTTCAGAGATGTATCAAGTGATGGTTGAAAGTCCTCTGTCCAAAAGCTGCCTGAGTTCTGATCCTTACTATAGAACAGTCAATTACACTGCCTCCTAAAGAAGCACTATTTTTTCCAAGGAGATTACTCCTGATTGATTTCATAGTTGTCCCCTGGTATATAATCTGCTTGGCTGTCACAGCATGCAGACTCTTGTAAAGACATTCAATACTAAGATCAAATAAAACTGTATCATTTGTATCCAAAGTTGAGAGATGCTCCGTTTCTGAAGGTTATAAAAACATGGAGCCCCCAATAATAAAGCTATAATCAGCATGAACAGTAGCCTTTAATTGCCTGGGAAGATGAGAAGTCTTCAAAATGAAACGCTGGACAATACGGGTCATTCCTACCAGCATAGCCTCACACACAAAAACCCAAGGAAGTGCATGCTTATTATTTATGACTGGGAAACACCAGTGCTTATGGTTAATATTTCTTTTGATTTTTTTCTTAAGTTTTTCTCGTTCATCAGTATTTTTTAACTCATCATAGTCTTGACTGAGTGTAAGGAAGACTGGGAACCATAGAGCATGAGAAGTGTCCTGGAGGGGAGAAGCCATTTCCAGCAGGGTTTGGTTCACTCTCCTAGTGGGTTCATGACTCAGATAAACAGACATTAGACTATGGCAACAGAGGGTCTACAGAGCAGAAGAAACCAGTACTTTGGACTTTACTCAAACTACTGAGCAGACATTTTATATGCCTATTGCTTTTTTCTCTAAATTTAGTTGTTTGTGCCTCTACCTCCTCATCTATGTTATGAGCTTCTCAAGGTCAGACACTGTGACTTACTTTTCTTTTGTTTCTCAGCATCTAACATAGGCTTAACACATAATGACCCTCTGTAAATGTTGGATTTCTTTATGTTAAAAAGCCAAATAGGTACTAAAGCCACGCTATGTGTCAGACACTCTGCAAGGAGTTGCTAGTTTTCCTGCACTCCAAGAAGGCATGGTTAAGAAGGTAAGACAAAAATGCCACAGTATATGCATGTATGCACTGAAGACAGAAAAAAGAACCTAAAGCTTCCAAATGGATGGAGATATCTTCCTAAAGAGGTAAAGTTTTACATAGTCATTGAATAATGCCTTGGAATTTGCCACCAAGGCAAATAATGGAAAATAAACGAATAAATGAACAATTTTATAGATGGCCTTTCTGGCTCCACAACCTGTAAAATTTGAACTGTTACCATATGGGAGATTCCTACATACCAGGATGCAGTGTGATTAGAAATCATTCTGATTCTAAAAAGAAAACATAACAATTTGGCTCAGAATATTAATGAGGCACAAATGGCCCCAAGAGCCATACTATACATTAATTGTAACGGACACATGGTAAGATCAATCCCACCAACCCATCCAGGGGAACTGGCGGCACGCACCCAGCTGCAGGAGCAGGTGTTTGGTTAGGTCACCTGCTCAGTCCTGACCTGTGTCAGCCGGGTGCTCCAGGAAGCTGACACTGAGAGGGAAGAAGGAGAGTGCAAGGATATTATGGGGGAAAGCATGTGAAAGATACAAAAGGAAGGACACCAAGATGAGGGACATCAAGCTTTCAAGGATTCACAGCTGGATCCAGCACCTGTGAAAAGAAGGGAGGAAGGCAGTGACCAGGCCTGGGCAGGGAGAGATGCAGAGAGCAATGCAGATTGGATCATTTCAGCCAACCCAACAAGGAGCGCCCGAGAAGGATCATCTATCAAAGGAGTCCTGTCCTGGGAAGAAACGTCCAGATTCTAGTCCCCTTGCCCTGCTCAGACGTTGTTTGAGGGTTTCTCAGGAAGAGCACAGCCTTGCCCTGAAAGGTGGGGTAGATCCTGGAAATGCTTTGCAGCACAACAACCAGTTCTTTATTGAAGGTTGACCCTGGGGGTACAGCTCCATGGCCACCACACTCTTCGGTACCATCCCCACCTCGGAGCAGCTTCTATACACCCGGAGTTACCTAATCCTCGGCCCTGGCTCGGGGAGGGAGGTTACTCTGTGTCCATCAATCCATAGCTGGATCTCTTGGTGCCAGTTCTGCCTGGCAGCCTGCCTACTCTATTCACACGCTTCCGTTCTAGCAAATGGACGTCACACTTGCTCTAGGGCTCAAGCTACCACACTGCCCCAATTCCTTAGGAAGAGATTCTATACTGCCGCCTCGATCCCCTAAGCCAGGAGACTGACCATGATCTTCAGATAGGGGCTTCTCTCCTTCGTTTTTTCAGGATGGAACGGCCAGCTGGTTGTCTTCTTTTCATTCATAAATGAAGGGTGGTCATGCCTCCCTCACGGGGTTCAGGAATAAATGTGGCAGCAGCTGTGAGTGAACCTCCTGATCCAGAGGACGAAATTTGGAGATGGGGAGCCACTGCTGCTGCCTACTCCATCAGCCCTGGGATTCAGCAGTGCTGCTGAGCAACCAGTGGGGACCAGACTCTCACTGCGGCTGTGAACGCTGCAAGGGATGTGCACGTACCTTTCCTCATTATCTGTATGTGGTTTTTTGTTTTGTTTTGTTTTGTTTTGTTTTGTTTTGTTTTTTGTCTTTTAGTCCCCATTAGCCTGGAAGCTCCGTGAGAATTTTTGTGTTAGTTTCTCGGCTGTGCTCCCTGTGGATCCCCCAGTTCACAAAACAGGGGCCAGGCAGATACTAAGTGTTCAGCAAGTATTTGTTGAATAAATAAATGTGGTCCTGTCAGCAACTCTCAGAGGGAAGCATAATATTGCCTACATTTTAAATATGGGGAAACTGAGGCTGGAGGAGGTGAACTGACTTGGCAAAAATCACCCTGGTAGTCACGGCTGCTCCAAACTCAAGGTCTGATTGGCTGAGCGTTCCGTATTAATTCTGCTCCTGATCCCAGATTGTACAGGAGTTCTACCCAAACATCTCTCAAACATCTGCATGTACAACTCCATATATAATAAGGAGAATTTGGGGTGTCAGTGAGGTGGTAGACATGTATCTGTTTTTATCATTTAGTTGTCACAACAAGCCAGTAAACTAGGTCCTGAGTCCCCATTGTAGAGATGAAGAAATTCAAGCTCAGAACAGTGCTGTCGGCTGGTAGGAGGCACACAGAGCTGGGTGTGTATGGCTTCATCCTCTTGTGGTCCCTCTGCTGCAGACACTCTCTCCCTCTGTGTCCACCTGGGTGCTGCCTTCCCCTCCTCCAGGTGACAACTCAAAAGACATCTCATCAGAGAGGCCTTCCTGGACCACCCCTCAAGCACAGCCCCAAGTTCCTCCCCGTCAAGTTATCTTCCCATTGTCATCAGAATGGGATATCACCTCATTCACTTTAGAGTTTGTCTCCCATCACTAACACCAAGGATCCTTGCAGACACGTGCTCTTCCCCATCCCTGGCGTCTGGACGGTACTGGGCACACAGGAGGAGTGTGGTGAGTGTATGCAGACTGTATGCCTCTTTCTTTCTTTTTTCTTTTTCTTTTTTTTTTTCGAGGTGAAATTTCATTCTGTTGCCCAGGCTGGAGTTCAGTGGCATGATCTCAGCTCACTGCAACCTCCGTCTCTCAGGTTTAAACGATTCTCCTCCCTCAGCCTCCTGAGTAGCTGGGATTACAGATGCATGCCACCATGTCTGGCTAATTTTTGTATTTTTAGCAGGAACAGGTTTCACCATGTTGGCCAGGCTGGTCTTGAACTCCTGACCCCATGATCTGTCCCGCTTGGCCTCCCAAAGTGCTGGGATTACAGGCGTGAGCCACTGAGCCCAGCCTGACTGCATCTTTCTACCACGATGAACAACTTCTTCTCTCAGGGGATGCTTCGCATCTCCTGGGCCTCATAGGCCTGTCTGGTGTAAAGGGACCTGAAGAGGAAACATAATTCATATCTCTGCAACTTAGAGACAGAGGAAAATTGTTCTTTCACATCCTCTGAAGATGAAAATTACAGCTTTGCTCAGGAACTCATCCCATTGTCTAACCACCCTGCCAGGAAATTCTTCTACAGATCTGACCTAAATTTGTCCAGCTGTGGTTGAAACTGACTGTCCTGGGTGGTCCTCAGTCGTGGCAGCCGGTGAAAGAGCTCTTTGTGTCAAATGATGACACCCCACCCAGACCTCTCCATGAGAGAGAACAGTGGACTTCCCACAGGGTTACAGCCCGAGTGATTTCGCAGGCTCCAGGGAGGCAGCGCGACTGCAGGAGATGACGCCCCAGAGAAGCCTGGAATATCTGGATGAAATTCTAGCTCCTCATCTGCCTGCTGGGTGACCCAGGCTGAGTGATTTAACCTCCAGAGTTCATTTGGTCATCAACAGTTTGCACAATAATACCTCTCTCACAGGACTGTTTATAAGGGACAGGATGGCTGTGAGCTGTTGCTTGTTTCTCTCGTTCTTCATTTATTTAAAAGTTGCAAAGCTGGGTGGCTTTATGCCTGTAATCCCAGAGTTTTGGGAGGTCAAGTACGGAGTATCATTTGAAACCAGGAGTTTGAAACCAGACTGAGCAACATAGCAAGACCCATCTCAAAAAGAAAAGAAAGAAAAAGAAAAAAATAGCCAGGTATGGTAGTACACACCTGTAGTCCCAGCTACAAGAGTAGCTAAGGTGGGTGGATTGCTTGAACCCAGGAGTTTGAGGCTATAATGCGCTATGATCTTACCACTGCACTCCAGCCTGGGCAACAAGTGAGACTCTATTTCTAAAAAACATTAAAAATAAAATAAAAGGTACAGCTATCTCATAAGGGTTTATGACTACAGAAAAGAATAACGACCAGTCCAAGCTCACTGAACAAATTTAGGGCAGAGATCAGAGCATCTCTTTCATCACAGTTACAGAATTACCCTTGCAATTTCCCCTCAACTCTCAGGCAAGTTTGAAGCTCCCTCTGATCTCAAATCCATAAGGGAAACGTGTTCGCTACATAGAGGGAGGGCTTTTGAGTGAAATCATTTTTAAGGCACCTGATACTCTCCCAGGGGGAGACTTGAGACTTCAGGGCTACCTGGCTGACAAATGTTAGGCTCATTACATCTCCCAACAGCTCCACATCTCATTCAACCAAACTCGCTTCAAGTCATGCCATCTCCATCCTTCCACGGAACCTGGCAGTGTGGGAGCTGACAACGCAAAGACTCAGAGGCGGCCAAGGCTGCAGACGTGGGCTGTCTTGGCTCCCGTCATGGGTAGATGCAGTCACATCAGATCCCTCGCAGCCAAGCAAACACAGCTGTGACCGATATTGTCACTGTTTCCACCTCAAATTAACAGTTATTTTCAAAATTTTACCTACAGGCATGAGGCAAGGAATAAATCCTTAGTGCCGGACGGCATCTTAGTTTGTCTTATAGATGCAGAAGCCGAAGAGGGGAGCGTCTTGCCCATTGCTTTTATGGCGGGGCAGAGCTAGAACCCAGGCCACTCACTGGCTGTGTGAACTCAGGCAAACCATCCCATGTCTCTGTCTCTATGTCCCCATCTATAGAACAGTGAGAGTAAACCGCAGAGGCCTCGTAATGCCAATGTGAGTATTAAATAGGTGACTAGATATTCACTGCTTAGAATGCCTGGCATTTAGAAGGCACTGAGTGAATGCTATTATTTCATCATTCCTATTTAATAGGTAAGAAAGCTGGGATGCCCAGATGCAGTATCAGAGAGTGAATTAATGAAAAAGTAGAAATTAACACCAAGCTTTCCTGACTCCCTATGGAATGCTCTTTCCTTCACAGCAATTAAATGAATAGAATCACAACATGTCAATGATAAAGCCAGGCACAGTGTCTCACACATGCAATCCTAGCACTTTGGGAAGGCCATGATGGGGGAATCATTTCAGCCCAGAAGTTCTAGACCAGCCTGGGCAACATAGTCAGACCCTATCTCTAAAAAAAAAAAAAAAAAAAAAATTAGCCAGTCATGGTAGCTCACACCTGTAATCCCAGCTACAAGGGAGGCTGAGGCAGGAGGATCACTTGAACCCAGGAGGTTGAGGCTACAGTGAACCCTGATCATGCCACTGGCCTCCAGACTGGGTGACAAAACAAGACCCTGTCTCAAAAAAAAAAAAAAAAAAAAGTAAAAAAACAAAGAGGAAAGAAAAAAAAAACGCCAGTGATGGAAAGGGCTTTAGACTCTTGTCCAGTTTCTCTGTTGTGCAGCATGAAAACCAAGGTGCAAAAAGGAGAAATGCCAGCTTTACTGGATCCACCTCTGAAGACGATGAGAAATGTAGATTACTGGACCCAACTCTGAACCTACAGAACTAACATCTCTAGAAGCAGCACCTGAAATTTTTTATTTTTAAGTTACTCTCATGAAGCCAGCTCAAAACAGACTTGTGGACTGGTGTTTCTAATTCAGAATCACTGAATTATAGCATTCCAGCCTGGCTTACATAAATGTTTTGGTTGATTACATTGGTATCTCTAGGCCAGTAACCTACAAATGATCTTCATTTTACTTCTCTTGTATGCCTATCTATTGATTTACAAATTATGTAATCAAACTACTTCACTCAAAATATTATGTGTATTATTGAAGTGACATGCAAAATATAGAAATTTTTGAAAAGAAATATATTTTGTTACATAAATACAAATTCTATTTGTAATAGAATATAAATGGAAAATAAATAGAAATAGAAACTCCAACATTGTCTTCCCATCACAACAGGTCATCCTGAGCATTGCCTAGGGAACCTCCCCCAACCCTGGGGACCACAGCTCTAGCGATGAATGTATTATTTGAAAGCACCAAGGGGCATGCCACCAAACTGCTGCTGTGCAGTCTCCTGTCCTCTTCTGTCATTTAGAAGTGCAAAGTTTTGAAGGAGAAGCTGGTGTGTGACCCCTGATGGTACTGGCTTCCCTGAGACAGCAGGAACTGCTGAACTTGTCCTTGAGATCCAATCTGTGTCAGGCTAACTCCACATACTTTATCTAATATCTCCATTTCTTGTCCTTGCCCCAAGTAGTGTAGGTGCTAATGTAATTGGACATGCAGTGAGTCATGTCATTAGTGGATGACTCACGGTCCATTAAAGGTTATCCCTGGAAGTGTGGCTCTTTCTACTCTGTCCACATCCAGCAGGAGGGGTGACTTGACCTCAGAGAAAGCCATACCAGCTCTAATACTTTTCTCCTTGTCTTCATTAACTCCGGAAATTCATTTCTGCGTTTAGGAATTTAAAGATATACGTCTTTGGGCGGGGCGTGGTGGCTCACACCTGTAATTCCAGCACTTTTGGAGGCTGAGGCAGGCAGATCATTTGAGGTCAGGAATTCGAGACCAGCCTGGCCAACATGGTGAAACCCCGTCTCTACTAAAAATACAAAAATTAGCCAGGCCTGGTGGCGCATGCCTGTAGTCCCAGCTGTTCGGGAGATTGAGGCAGGAGAATCGCTTGAACCTGGGAGGTGGAGGTTGCATTGAGCCAAGATCATACCATTGCACTCCAGCCGGGGCAACAGAGTGAGAGATCGTCCAAAAAAATAAAAATAATTAAAAAAAAGATATACTTCTTTGGTCACACGCTTACTCAAGCGCTACTGGAATTGGTACCCAGCCCAGTGGACACTGCTCTTTGGCAGTGGGGCTTTGCTTTGCTGTTGTCCCTTGTGTCCTCACAGGAGGGAGGGGTGGCAGGCCAGGTAGATGTGAGCCCCATAGTCCCATCCTGTTTCCTCTTTGTATTGTTCAGATGGGTCTCTGCTCCAGTATATTCTGTACTCACCCCAGGCCAGCTGCATTCCAGCAACATTTTCCAATAAACTTTCTAACAGTTAACTTAAGTTCCAAACTTAGGCAGTGCAGAGTCTGCTGGCTTTGAGTCAGATACTCTTTGTAATACCACTGAATGCTTCAGTGAACTTGGACAAGTCAATTGATCTAACTGGGTCTATGTTCTTATCTATACAATGAAGATACTTATGTGCCTTACCTAACTCATTTGACTGGTATGTAAGATGAAATTTGAAAATGTGTTTTGTAAGCTAAAATAATCCCACCCAAATGAAAGAGGGGCAGAACCATCAACCATCAACGAAAAAATATATATTTTTGTTTGCTTTTTATTTACTTTTGTTTTGTTTCTAATGCAGTGCAATTTGAAACTCAGCGGGTTTTCTTCACTTTAAATAAAATTATCATTGGAATTAGCATACTTAGAAAATTTGGTAAAGATCTTGAAAATAGGAAATTTTATGTAAGTTGTAATCATTCATTCTTCACTTCATGCTAACCATGTACTGAAGCCCTATTATATGTCAAACGTGTTCTGCGAAGTACCGGAGAAAGATGAATAAGACACAGTTCTGCTTCTCAGTAAGCTCACAATCAAATGAGAGCAAGACAGAGAAGTAACCCTACAATCACAGTCCAATGCACTGAGTTCTGTGAAGGGAATGTGAACACAGTGCCTGTGGGAGTGATCAGGAGAGCTGCCAAACCTAACCCAGGTTCAGGGAGCAGAAGTCACTGAAATATACATAAGAGTTAATAAAGCTAAAGAGGTAGGGGAAGGCAGGCACGGTGGTTCAGGCTTGTAATCCTGGCACTTTGGGAGGCCGAGGCAGATGGATCATGAGATCAGGAGTTCGAGACCAGACTGGCCAAGATGGTGAAAACTGTCTCTACTAAAAATACAAAAATTAGGCACGCACGGTGGCAGCTGCCCGTAATCCCAGCTACTCGGGAGGCTGAGGCAGGAGAATCGCTTGAACCCAAGCGTCGGAGGTTGCAGTGAGTGGAGATCACACCACTGCACTCCAGCCTGGGCGACAGAGTGAGACTCCGCCTCAAAAAAAAAAAAAAAAAAAAAAAAAGAGGGGATTCCAAGTAGAGGGAGGAAATTTGTAAAGAATTTGAGAAGAAAAAAGGCTTTGTACTTTCAGAGCATTATAAAAAGCCCTGCAGGGCTAGCGCATCCTGTGTGTAAGTGTCAGAAAGAGGTTAAGTGGGACACGGAGCAGTGGAGGCTTTAACTTGAGGAGGGGCATGCTCTGATTTCTGTTTTAGAAAGATTCCTCTGGAGATGTCTTAAATTAGTTATGTACTGGAATCTGGGAGAGGCAGGGTTTCCCAAACCTGGCTGAACCATCAGAATTATTCAGGGATCTTGCACTCAATTCAGATTCCTAGAACCCTCCCACTCTAAGCCGGGTCCAGAGATGTGGCTTTTGAACGTGCTCTCCAGGTGATTCTCATGAAGTCATGTCAACTGTAGTGGGATTTAGGAAGCCTCCCAAAAAGAGATGTCAGAGTCCTTAGCCCCCTCACCTATGAATGTTTACCTTGTTTGGAAAAGGTTTGGCTGATGTAATTAGGGATCGTGAGAGAAGCAGCTTCTCCTGGGTTTTCCGGGTAAGCCCCTAAGTCTGCTGACTTGCATCCTTAGAAGACAGGCAGAAGACAAGAAAACACAAGAGAAGAGGAAAAGGCAGAGATTAGAATGATAGCCAGAAGAGCCAACAGGAACTGGGAGAGGAAAGGAACAAAATACCTATTGTCTCCAGCCCCAGTGCAGCCTTACCCATTTCTGGATTTCAGACCTCTAGACTCCAGAATTCTGACAGAATAACTTTCTATTGTTTCGAACTTCCCAGTTTGTAGTAATTTGTTACAGCAGCCCTGGGAAGCTAACACACCAACCAATGGTAACTTAGATTTTCATTTACTAGGCTCCATGATGGCAGGACAAATGGTCACAAAACTGAAGCAAAGCATAATACATTGTTAGACGGAGTTTGTTGAGAAAACAGCAAATAGTACACTGAAAAAATAATTACATCTGAGCCACAGTCCATCCTCGTCCTAGGCTGAGCTGTGAACACTGCCTTTGTTTCCCCTTCCCTTCTCCTTTCATTTGATTCAAGGTGCCATGTTTTTCTCACTCCTGGGGAAAGTGGCCATGTGGGCAACCTGAAAAACAAACAAACCTATTTCTATCTCACTGGAAGCCTCAGTCACCAGCTCTCATGGGAAAACAGCCAGTCACCGGTTGCCTTGAAAAGTCAGGCCTCTGAGGATGCAGGGCTTCGAGGAGGCAGTTTCCTTGGTATTTCAGTCTTGATCCTGGTACAGGGGTGGTGCAGGCCAGAAACCACTTCACTGAGGCGTCTGAGTCCTGCTGACCACCAGACACCAAGGATTTTCTGTATTCATTGTGTCAGGTTGTAAGAAGAGAGTTTCCTTGATGGGTAGAGAGAGAGAGAGAAAGAGAGAAAGAGAGAGTAAGTACATGTGCGTTTGTGTGTATGTTTGGGTGTCCTTGTGTCTGTGCGTATATAAGCCTGTGTATGTCTGTGTGTATCTGCATTCAGCTTGTCCCCAGGAGACACTTATTTAGGAAATAATTTTTGTGATAGTAAAGAAACTTCCTGAGCATCTAATGTACCTCAGGCCCTATTGAAAACCGAGAGGACACAGCAGTAAATGAGAGATGCAGTAGCTGCCCTGAAAACCGTTCTCAGACCAGTGGAAAGACACACAGTATAATGTAGAAGTGGAGGAAAATGACTTTGGGCTCAGACAAATCTCAATTCAAATTCAGGTGCTGTCCTTCATCAGCTGAGTGATTATTAACAAGTTTCCTAAGCTCTTAAACACTTTTAATTCTTTATCTGTAAATGAAAACAATACTATCTACTCTCAAGGTTGTTGAAAGAGTTTCATGAGTCAATATGTGCAGAGCCTTTGATGTAGTTCCTGTTACAAACTAGTTCTCAGTAAAAGGGAGTCACTGTTATTTTACGTGTGTTACAGTAGAAGTAGAAAAAAGATCCAGTAAACACAACAGAAAAGAAGGAACTAAGGTAGCTTGGTGGAGTCAGGAAAAGCTTTTCAGGGTTGTCACAAAGAATCAGAAGGCTGCCAAAATGTCTAGTGATAGGGTTTAAGAAGAAGGTTAGAGTTGCATCTGGGAGAAAGGGTCATCAAGGGTCCTGGCTTCCGTGTTAAGCTTGACCTGGTTTCCATGTCAACCTCTACTGTGTAGGTTGTGGGGAAAAACCTACCTAGTTTTATAATTAATGCTAATTGAGAAATAACACTGTGTCCTCCAGTTTTATACTTAGGAAATAGAAACTATTTATTCAAATAGTGCAGTGTTTCACCTTATAGAATCATAGTGCACACAAGCCAAACAATTAAAGAATTAAGGTCTTACCTACCCTTCAGTTGGAGAAGGCGCATTCAACTACAAAGATTTTCTAAAACACTGATTTTTATCCTGCTTAGGTCTAAGACAGAAATGAAAAAAAACCCCACACATTTATGCATGTAACATTTATCATTCTTTTGCTTTAAAAATACCATATTATCACATTTTCTGAATGGTATAAGGCCATTTTTACACATCAGTTACTCAATGGTGTCATTGATGGGCCCAGTTCCAGTTATTTATCCATGGCAAAGTGCCCCCAGCTACATAACTCACAGGGGTCACGTCTGTCCTTGTCTTGATCATGAGTCTCTTCTTTAGTTGTGTGTGGTGTGTTCTTGTCAAGCTGAACCATGGCTCAAAAAGTGCATTCACACATGGGATTTTGTCTCATTTTAATCCTCGCAATAGTCCTGGGAAGCAAATAGCATTATCCACATTGTAAAGAAGGCTCCAAATGTAGTGAGCATCCCACTTAAGAACGTGCAACCAAGAAATGGCAGATTGAAGCTAGGTCTATTTGACTCAAAGTCTAATCTCATTTGCACACCACAGTCTTTTCTATTTCCGTTAATTCACTTATTTACCCACTAAACAGGTATTAGTTGGGTCCACTGTGTGGCCTCCATGCTAGATGCTGAGCTCACCACGTGTGGCCTTGGTGCATCTTTCACCTATTTTGGTCCTCATTTTATCCCAAGAGATACAGCAGATTATCTACTCCTTCAAATCCCTGAACTTGGATATTGGAGGATCACTCTCATGCCCTTCAACAGTATCTCTTATGACCTGGTTTCCAGCTGCCACTCAATCCTGGTCTCTTTTCTCTGAATATTCTTTATCTACCAATGCCCTTACAGAAGTATGGTGTTGAGATTCATATGAAATCACCAAAAATTGCCTTGACCCATGCAGAGCGAAGCCAAACTGTTTCTGCTCATTCTGGAGCAGCTATCACTAACTGAGGTCAAGAAGACTGCAGGAAGATGAACTTCTAGTTTGTAGCAGTGTTTGCTCCCATCTTCACAGTGATCCCCTTTACACAGAGAAAATTAGAATGAGGTATATACCAAAACAGAAAAGATCACCAAATGTGAAAATCATTCGAAGCCTTGGAACCCACATACATCTGAATGTGTTTGTTTGTTTGTTTGTTTGATTTTTAGACAGAGTCTCACTCTGTTGTCCAGGCTGGAGTGCAGTGATGCGATCTCAGCTCACAGCAACCTCTGCCTCCCAGGTCTAAGCGATTCTGCTGCCTCAGCTTTTCAAGCAGCTGGGACTACAGGTGCACACCACCATGCCCAGAGAGGGGTTTAACCTTTGTTGGCCAGGCTGGTCTCGACTCCTGACCTCAAGTAATCCACCTACTTCGGCTTCTCAAAGTGCTGGAATTAATTTTTTCTTTTCTTTTTTTTTTTACCAGCTCAATTCACTGAGCTGCAGATTCCACAGTCTACTGCTTTATTAGAACTACCTCCAAACACTCCAGTAAATCTCAGTGGAGTGCTCTTCTGAATGTTCAGCCCAAATGTTCATGAAAGAGATGTGTAATCATGGTGCTCCATGTTTTTAAATAAGATGAGACAAGTAGAGGCACGTATTCCATAATTCATGATGTACACTCTTTCAGAAAACGTTTTTATTAAGAATTTGATTAATAGTCTAATCATTGCGCACAGAGATTGCTTTTCTAGAAGCCAGAAAATGCATATATGTTTCAGAAAAATGCCGAGGATCTTTTCAGCGGCCTTTCCTCATCTAGGGTGGGGTGGTCTGGAAATCAGAATGAGAAGGCAGGCAATGCACTCTCCTTTGCTGCTTTCAGCAGAAATGCTTCTGTAAGAGCCTGAATTAGCCAAGCATTAGGTCTGTTCAACTGGTTACATCCTTAGGTGGGAGAGACAGCCTGGTGATCAGCCCAGAGAGCGGTCAGGGTATTAGCTCCAGGCTCTGTCACTGGCAGGCTCTGTGCCCTGCAAGGGAGTTAGCACCTCTGAGCATCAGTTTTCAATTTTCTGGTTGTGAGAATTAAGTCACACAAAGTACACAAAATTCCAGCTTCACAGCAGAGGCTTAATAAATGGCAGCTGCTTTTGGTTCCACATTAACCAAGTTACCTAGATAGAAAGTCACTTTCCAAAGTAGGCAACTAGATTTTTCCCTAAATGCCTGGGTAGAATGCTAATATTTGCTGAGCCCTATCTCTGTGTAGCAGAGATCAACTAGCTTCACACACTTAATACTCACACTATCTGTAGTGGGTTGGATTGTCCCTAAAGCCATATGCTCACATCCTAATCCCTGGAATCTGAGAGCGTGACCTTATTTGGGAAAATTGTTTTTGCAAGTGTAATTCAATCAAGGATCTTGAGATGAGGAGACCATCCTAGATTATCTTGTGGGGGCTGGCTGGGGGCACAAATTCAGTGAAAATGTCCTTATAACAGACTCACAGAGGAAAGTGCAAGGTAAAGATGGAGGCAGAGATTGGAGTGATGTGGCCACAAACCCAGGAATGCTGCGGCAACCACTAGAAGCTGGAAGGAGAAAGAATAGAATCTCCCTACAGCCCCCAGAGGGAGAATGTCCCTAACAGATTTCAGACTTCTAGCATCCAGAATTGTAAGAGAGTAGATTTCTATTGTTTTAAGCCACCGAATTTGTTATAGCAGCCCCAGGAATCTATCCTCTTGTCCCTGCTCTGTGGGCATTATTGAGCAAGAAACTTCAGAGAGGTTAAGTAATCAGCCTAAATTCGGACAGTTAGTACACAATGGAGCCAAGATGCAAATCCAAGCCTCCTTCGCATGAAAATACATGAATGCTTATTTGTTTGTTTCTCCTGTTGGATGGTTATGCTTAAATGATCCACAAAGTCTCTTGGATCTAGAATGAATTATTCTTACTCAGAAATGTAAGGTAAGGGGTCCCTGGGAACATCTCAGCCACTCCTATCCAACATAATCTCATCTTTCAAAAAAATCCAGTAATCCCAGTTTCCCATGGGGTATACCATATTGTTAGCACTAATAGATATAAACGTAGGTATTTATTTGAGAGAGCAAAGTATTTGGATAGTTCATTCCTAGTGCTAGTCTGGGGTAAAAAACATTTTTAAAAAGCTATGCCATAAGGGAAAGTGGAAGAATCAAACAAACAACTGAATTGAGAGCAAGAAGATCCAGAAGTTGCCAGGTGCCTATAACAGATGTGGGTCGAGTCTTGGCCTTACCACCAACTTCCTTTTTTATCCCTAAAAAATTATTAAATTTTTCTGGACTTCATTGTCTTCAGCAGAAGATGTAGGAGCTGTAATGTGTTTTTTCAAGGGGCTTTTCCAGCAAGATTCCCAAGGACCACCTTTAGAAACATTTGTCAGATATATCTGGATCCTGAAATGTACATCTAGTTGTAGCTTGTTTCTGTGGCTACCTTGCCAACAGTCATTGGTTTATTATATAAAGTCAAACAGAAACTTCAAACATCCCACTCAACCTAACATTAAACTGAATACAAAATCCAGGGCCATTTTGAATCTTAGCTGTCAAGGAGGGATTCATGTTCTAGGTATCAATTTGTCATCTAGTCTAAGCAGGTTTTTCCCACATAAATAACCCCGACCATTTGACATCACTTTGCAGCTTACAAAATGCTTTCATCCACACATAATCGTTGATTTCTACCCTGTGAGGGAGGCAGGCATCATCTCCCATTCACAGAAGAAGAATCTGGTCAGAGACCATGTTCCTTGTAGAAGCAGAAGGAAGAACCAGGACTAAACTCAGGCCCTTCTACAGACAAAACCTCTGTTCTTTCTGCTGTAGTTTAGTGCCTGCTGCTGACAGGTGGGACTGAAAAAGCATTATAATAAGACCTGTTTTTTGATTCTATGAATTAGAGAAATGACTCTCATTTAATAAGTAAAGATCACTATTTGTCCTTGAAGCCAGTAGTTTCATTTCATTTTTCCTGGAACCTGAGAGACACTCCATGGAGATTTAATGACTAAATGAACAAATGAAGATAAAATTAATTCATTGATGTGGGAGTTGAAGTCGAAAGAGGAAAAGCAACTTGCCCAGAATCACCCAACAAAGAGTGCCAGAACAGAATTCCTTTCTAGATGCCTCATTGTGAGTGCCATATATAACCACATCTCTTTTTTTAAAGCCTTTCTTCAGTTATGTTTAATGATGAGAAATATATCTTACATAAGATCCTGGACAATTTAAAATTATAAAAATTTCATAATATAAAGATGTGTGGCATACGCTCAAAATCACTGTCTTCTTGAAATAAGGCTATGGGGGTACTGCAGAAGAACATGTCAGGATTCACTGGAAAGTCTCCTAAGAATATATTTGTCCTATGGTGTGGATGCTGGGTCCACAGTTTAATGTGTTCATCTGTCTCTTGTGCTCACTACTTCCTCTCTGTTCCGGGCTGCAGGCCCAGCTCCTTATTTTTTGTTCCCTTCAGCCTAACCGCTCTGGTTATGTAATTGTTCCCTTCACCAGGAGACCTCAGAGGTCACTCACTATAGCATGATGTCAAGACGAGGGCATCCCGTGCTAATTAGACAGTGGCAGACAGCAGGCACTGGCCACTTCTGCATGACACTGGGCACGCAGGCTTCTCTCTGCAGCTAAGGGGGCTGGCACTGAGGATTTTAAGAGCAGGTGAAAATAAAATGTGTACTTGTGGCAGCTATGGAAGGGGCTGCTGGCTTTCTGTGGCCCCCAGGGGAATATCAAAGGGGAAAAATAGGGAGCCCCTTTGTGGAGCTTATCCCAAGGGCAGCTGCAGTATTTGGGGCTGAGGTGAGAGGGGATGTGGGATTCATGGAATTCACTGCCTGTGCTTAGCCTTATCGTTTTGTCCAGATACAATCGAAGCATGCCAAAGATTAATAGGTCCTAAGGGACCAGTTTCATACCTTCATTTCCTCCACAGAAAGAGAGAGGAAAGGAAATATCTAAGGTCACTCAGTGAGTTTGTGGCAGAGTTCAGTCCAGTCCCATTTGCCCAGAGTGTTCAAGGCTCACTCAAATCAACCTCAAATGTAGCAAATAAAAGGGCCTCAGGAGTAAAGAATCAAGTATTTAACGCCTGTTAGAATTAGGTTGTCTGTTCCCCTCTACATCAGTGAACTCGGCAAATCTCAGGCACATAATACATACACCCATTTCTGCACAGTCTACCAAGTGTTATTTTTCAAAAATTGAGAAGAGGAGCCTGATACACACAAGCCATTCACAGTCTGTTTGTGCCTTTTATGTACCTGTCTTCCTATCCCATCCATCCTTCCTCCTCCCTCCTTGCTTCTGACCTCATCTCATCTTCCCAAGACACACTCCTCAATGTGCTTTTCTGGTGTCACAACGCTGCCTCATTTTTCAAAACTACACTTTGGCCCCTAATAACTCCGACCTCATTAGCTCTAATTTCTTTGTTGTCTAGCCCCCAGGAAACCCTGAAGGGTGTTTCTTCCTAGATTTACCCACTGAGGAGAGTTAGCAACCATGATCTGGGTGTGGCTGTATTAAATTGGAGTCATTTACAAACAATTTTTCTGATTCAAAGAATCATAAAAGAAAATTTGATACTGTAGTGGCCAGGAAATTCAAATTCTAGTCTCATTGACTTAATTGATAACCTCGAAGGTAGTCTTTCTCCTCTCTTGGTCTAAACTGTTTTCATCTTTTAAAGGAAGCAGTGAAACTTAAGTTCTGGCATCAGTGTTTTAAGAGCTTATGAATTGGAAGAGATTATGCAGGTAAAGAAAGAGGCTTTTCTGAATTCATGATGTCTTCCGTCAGATCCATCACAAAGAAATTCACTCCCTAGAGAATTATTCAGCTAAGCAAATGCTATGTAAGCATGAGAAATGACATTGGTTTTCTTAATGTCACAAGCTGTAAACTAATTTATAAAAAAAAGAAAAATGAATTCTCTTAGTCCACTGGGAGCCCTTTCTCTGGTGGTATTTTTTCTTTATCTGAATAAAGCATCTCAGATCAAAATATTTTGGGCAACTTCTGAAAAAACTGAATACTGCAATCAAAAGAATGTTTGAAGTACAATTTTGTCCTACTCTCTCAATCTCATTTGATGCCTCCTTTATCAACCTTCAAATTTTCCCAGGAGTTTCTTCCATCGTCCATGCATTCTCTGTATCTCAAAGGAGGAGAGAGTGCTTGTGCTGTCTGAGATTAACCTGGCCTCTTAACTCAGGATCCCAGTCATTAACTACCCACCCTTCTTTCTAATTCTCCCAGTATCTTCCTCTCAATGAATTCCCTCTAAATTCCTCCCTCCCACACTGCAAGAAACTCCAAGTGATCTCCCCAACAGGAGATGGGCCAACTTGCTCTTCTGCTTGTTGACAAACACCTGTAAAAACCTGGCCTCATTCTCCTGAAATAGGGACCTCCTGCTCCTGCATCAAATCTGACCTCTTTCACTTTTTACCTGGATTCTGCACTTACCGCTGGCCCATGACCCAGCCTTCAGACATGCTCCAGCTCAGCCCTCTTCTCCATACCACAGCCAGAGTGGAATGTTTTTTCCTTAGGTCACTCTCTGCTTAACAGCCCCAGTGTTCCCTCATTGTTTCCAAGAAGCCCACACTTCCTGGCTTCTGTCCTATGATCTGGCACTGTCTAGCTGAGTCTTGTATTGCATTTGCATGTGTGCCTCTGTTAATTCACACCTTCCTTCCTTTACTTCAGAGGAGAAATGCCTAGGCAAGCTTTATTAGCATTCTTAATGTGGCTTATATAAGCAGAGGTACCCTTAGCCCACCTGTCACAAGCTTCTCTTTCCATGAACCACGTATATCCCAGGCATCCTCAGGAGAGCACAGAAGACTGCACCAAACCTCTCCAGGCTGGCTGTTTCCGCCTCCAACCCACATATCAGAAATACCAGGCTTGCTGATGGTATCTGTGTTTTTAATTCTTTCTCATTTTTTACTGAATGTTTACTCTCTCTACAGTCACTCTCTTGAATGTTAATTTTACTAGTAACAGTGATAACAAAACTATAATTAATATTTCCATTGTATAATTTTATATCACATTTATACATTGTATTTTTTTAATTAATTTTTTTATTTGAGAGAATTCTAAATTCATATGCAATTATAAGAAGTAATACAGAGAGCTCTCATGCACCTGTACCCAGTTTTCCCAATGGTAACATCTACAAAACTATAGTGCAATAACCCAACTAGAATATTGACACTGATTAAAGCAAGATACAGAACATTTCTATCACCACAAGGATTCCTCCTGTCGCCCTGGATAGCTACATTGCATCCGACCCAACCCACCCCTCCTCAACCCCTGGACCATAAATCTGTTCTCCATTTCTAAAATGTTGTCATTTCAGGAATCTTCTATACATGGAATCATACTGTATATACCCTTTTGAGATTGGCTTTTTTGCAAATCTACACTATCACTAGAGTAGTGATCACTATCACTACACTATCACACTACACTAGAGATATCTACACTATCTATTTAGTGTAGATAAATGTGATTGTTTTTTATGTGTTGATCTTGTGTCCTGTGACTTTGATGAAATCATGTATTAGTTCAGGAAATTAGAAGCGGGGGTCGTTTGGTTGTTGTTGTTGTTTTTGAATTTTTTTTGTAGAAAATCTCAAATCCTTGAGATTTTCTTCAGAGAAAACCATATCATCTGCAAATAAAAGAGCTTTTTGTTTTGTTTTTCCAATTTGCTTGGCTTTTATTTATTTTTCTTGCCTTATTGCAGTGGCTAGAAATTCCAGTACTTGGATACAAATGATGGAAATGTACATCCTTGCCTTGTTCCTGCTCTTAGGAGTAAAGCATTCCGTCTTTCATCATTCGTGTAATGTGTTGTCTCCTGGGAACCACCATATAATCTGTCTGGAACTCAGTTTTCTAATCGGCAAACCACGAAGACTAGATTTGGTCCATCAGTGAGTTACCAAGTAAGATCTCTAGGAGATACTCCTGGGTCCATGTTTTCCTGTTTCATACTATTGGTATACTATTGTTATTTTCGATAACATTTAGTATGAAAAGGAGTGCTACCCTTTTAGAAAATATTTCAATATTACTAAAAGAGAAGACTTTATGGTTTTTCTGACTCTAAAGTCCCCTGATTCTGTGGTCCCTTTGCAACCTTGATCATCATGGTGATACTTCAGTTTGTATACTGTCTATGAGGCACTTGTGCTTCATCCTTTCATTTAATTTTACCTGTAATCTTAAGTGTGATGGGTGGTACTGCATTACTGTGCACTGGAAGCAATTAAATATAAAGAAATTAAGTGATTTGTTCAAGGTCACACAGAAAGCAAAGAGAAATTGCTCTTCATTTCTGCAGTGCACGTGAGACCAGAAATATGCACAATTAACATAGATTTAGTATATCTGCTCCCATGCAGGCCTGTCAATTTACAAACTTTGGCTGGGTGCATACTTTGTGCCAGACATAGTACAAGGGAACATCCAGCTTAAGGGGGAAGAAAATGGAAATTTAAGGCACTGAGCTCCTTGAAGACAGAAAAAATTTCTGGCCCATTTCTGGATCCTAGCACACTGTCTGGAACACACAAGCACTCCATAGACAGTGAATAGATCAATTATTTGCTAATGCATGTGCTATGTGACACATAAATGTTCCTGGGAGCATTCTGGGGCTCTCTGGAGGAACAAGCATTGAATTGAAATTTCAGAGCTGACAGGATGTGTCTCAGAGGAAGCTCTAAGAGAGCATTATCTGGTGAGAGGAAGGCTCACATAGGAGAAAGGTCAGATTTGAGTTTGAGCCCCAGTTTATCGAGGTCTATATCTCTTCACTATGGGACTGTTACTTAATCTCACTGCACCTCAGCTTCTTAATTTATACAGTAGGAAAGAAATATACACCTCAAGGGTTATTAAAAAGATTTGTGCTCATATAAAGAAGTAACAGATGGCTTAGCTTGCAATAGATGCTCAGTAAAAGGTATCTCTGGCCAGGCACAGTGGTTTACGTCTATAATCTGAGCACTTTGGGACGCCAAGGCAGGTGGATCACTTGAACCCAGGAGTTCAAGACCTGCCTGGGCAACATAACAAGACCCTTCTTTGCAACAAATACAAAAAAATAAATTAGCCAAGCATAGTGGTGTGTACCTGTGGTCCCAGCTACTTGGGAGGCTCTAGCGGGAGAATCGTTTGATTCTCCTGGAGTTTGAGGCTGCAGTGAGCTATGATCACACCACTGCACTCCAGCCAGGATGATAGAGTAAGAACCTGTCTCAATTTTTTTTTAAAGATACCTAAAAAGGTTGACTCAAGAGCAGTCTTTATAAAATCAAATGATTCATTAAAAAAATAGGAATGGATCCGGCCACTGCGCTCCAGCCTGGGCGACAGAGCGAGACTCCGTCTCAAAAAAAAAATAGGAATGGATTTAAGAAGATGTATGTTTAGTTTTACTAAAGCAGCTTTTTATGGTCTTATTCAGAAATGTCCCCAGTAGAGTTTTCCATTCACAGCCAGTAATGTTTAGTATTACCTACGTTTCTCTAAATAATTCCTGCTCAAGGAACCTCGGCCATTAGACAGGCATACGTGGATAAGCCTTGCTGTTCACTTCTCTCAGGCCAAATCTTGTTTGAAGTATTTAAATTAAAGCATCTTCTTTCGACAAAGAGTCTTGTCAGTTGGCTACTTGAGATTAAAATATCTTTATGAAAATTTGAAGTTGTCAGCTCCAGGAGGACTAGAGATAAAGCAAGCTCTCACCACGGCTGCTGTCCATTTGGGTTTCAATTGACTTGTTTTCTTCTGAGCTTGGATTTAAAATCTGTGCCCTGTCTGAATCATCGACCACTACTCCAGAGGGGATTCTAGACGCAATGAAAGATGAAGAAGGGAAAATTCAAGAAGATCTCAAAGTGAGATGCCCAGTATTGCAGCTCTTTCCTAGCTGAATTTGTCTGTTTGGAATGTGCAATGGTTCACCCACATTTGCGGACCCCAAAGTAACAGATGATTGGACATAATCACCATACTGTGAATCAGGAATCCTGTGTGAGCCTGGACAGCAACCTTTCCTTCTAGGGGTCACAGACCCCTGCAAGAGGAAGCTGCACAAGTGAATCTCTCAAACTGGTTGAAGATCTACATTTCTCTGAACTTTGAACTACCATGAAAGCTTCATTTTTCTCTTCCCTCCCAGCAAATGTGGTCAGGTATTGAGCATTGAGTAACATATAGTTTCACAGAAACCTTTCTGGATCTTAATATTCTGAGATGAAGAGAAGAAAATGAGAATTGAATTCCCTTGTCATTAAAATTCCTTCCTAGACAACTGAGTTCATATGCACTTGAACGAATTATCCAAGAATCACTGTTAGTGCTTAATTGGAAGACAGAGAAAACCGCAGAGTCTGACAAGAGAACGCAGATAAAATAGAAATGTCTCCAGGCATTGAAAAGCTTGACAGGCAGAAGAGTTTGTGATTTGAGAGACAGCTAATGGTGAACATGAGTCAGCATCAGATAACTAAAAAAAGTTAAATAATTAAGCTTATATAATAGCTATCTCATTGTATATCTAGACTTGGATTTAATTAACATTTCTAACCTCTCTTTGTCAGCAACTATATATTATTCCATTTAAAAGTGAAGAACTCTAAGTATTTTTTAAAAAAATTATTCTTTCTACAGCATATCAATGAACTTATTTCCAAATTTAGCAAACTATTATCATTCCAATTCCCCCAGCCCCTGCAACACATAAAACTTACAATTAGTTTTCTAAAAGAAAAGAAATTTGAGGATGTGGTCCCCCATCACCATTTTCTGCGGGTAAAATTGAAATGTAAATTGTATCATTAATTTAATTCATCAGAATATTTACTGTACAGCAGGCCCTTTTCTAGGCATGGGGTTGGGAGTGTGAGGGGGATGTTTCAAATTTTAAACAGACTGACTTGTCACCTTTGAGGAGCTCCCAGGCAATAGGAAAGACAGGTCATTAAATAAACACCATTGAAGGTGAAGGAAGTATGAGATCTGCAAACAAGGACAGAATAAGGCTCCCAGGGTCTGGCAGAACAACTAGTGAGGAAGATAGGAAGAATCTCGGGGATTGAATGAGGGCCGAGTAGAAGGTGTCCACACAACATCATAGAAGAATTATGAAGGTACATTGCTCCAAAGTTGATCACAAATCATGCCTCAGTACATAATTTTAATTTACAAACTACTTTAGAAAAAGTGGATGTGTACTGAACATTTTCAGAGGACAAATAAGATATACACCTAGATTGCAGAGCATTAGATGGTAACCTCTAAGTGCTGTAGGTATGATGTGGGGGAAGAAGGGGAGAGCACTGACCTGGAACTAGAGCTTGAGGGATGGACAAAATTTAAAAGTGAGGAAGGCCGGGCACGGTGGCTCAAGCCTGTAGTCCCAGCACTTTGGGAGGCCGAGATGGGTGGATCACAAGGTCAGGTGATCGAGACCATCCTGGCTAACACGTTGAAACTCCGTCTCTACTCAAAAAAATACAAAAAACTAGCCGGGCAAGGTGGCAGGCGCCTGTAGTACCAGCTACTCGGTAGGCTGAGGCAGGAGAACGGCGTAAACCCGGGAGGCGGAGCTTGCAGTGAGCTGAGATCCCGCCACTGCACTCCAGCCTGGGCAACAGAGCGAGACTCCATCTCAAAAAAAAAAAAAAAAACAAAAAACAAACAAACAAAAAAAAACAGTGAGGAAGAATCTGGGGGAAAGGTGCTAAATGTTGAGTGTTGCTGGTGCTGAGAGTATAAGAAGGCAAAAAGTACAGCCTGAGGGTGAAAGACTTTGAATGTTAAGGCAATCAATTGAGATTTTATTTGTTGAATTTCTACAAATGCACACCAACCATATACCCAATAAACGAGTATACTCAAATTTTGTTAAAAAGTGGTGTTTCTATTCTACTTATTGTACTCCAACGAACCAATAAGGTGACCTTCAAATTTGATGTTCTCTGTTTATTCCAGGTATACATACATCTTCAATTTCTCCTGTTTTCCCAGTGTACTTAGTAATCACACCCTTTTACCCTCTCAAAAGTATCTTGAATGATAAGTTATTTGGACACCCTAGTTATACCTTCAACCACCTCTCCTCTCATCTGAAAGATGTGACTACATTCTCTGGGGGCTCTGGCCTATGGAAGTTTGGGGCTCCCTGGCTTTGTTTATACTTTGCTTTCTTCCAGGTTAGTCTCTAGTTTATTTTGATACTGGGCCCCACACTTTCTCTCTTTTGGATTTGATGTTTGCATATATGGCTTTCTTGTTTTGGCCTTAACCTCAGTTGCTCTGGAAAAGGCTCCATTTATAGCCAAACCTTGCCCAGCAGCAGTGGCACCTCAGTCCTAGCTTTGCATCTGCATTAAATACCTCAACAGGCAGGCCATGCACCAGGAAGCTAGTAGCACAAATGGGAATATTTCTAAAAACAATTGGATTTTTGATAGTTTTCACAGAGCATTCACACAGTCAATTTAGTTGAATTTGCTTTTATTTTGCAGCTGAGTTTTTGGTTTTTGTTTTTATTTCAGATGAAAACATGAAAACCATTGCAATGGATAGGGCCTCTCTCCATTGTAAAATCTTCCTTTTAACCTGCCTGGATTCCATCCTTCCACTCCTGATTCAGTAGGTCTGGGGTGGGCCCAGGACTGACCCTAACCCTCAGTATGAGATGAGTGAAACACAAAGATATACTGATGAGGCCAAAAGAGTAAGAGGTAATCTCGGGATGGGTTTGGTCTTGGAGGGTGTTATTAAATTTGAACAAGGCCAGGGGAGTCGGATTTAATTGAGTCTAATTAAGGGTGGGTGTTGTAGATGGGGAATAGAATAAAAGCACCACCTGCTTTGGGATCAGAACTTCTCTAGAAAGAAATTACATACCCTCACTGGTCTCACTTTCTCTAGTTCTACAAGACTGGGATAGAATTCTGTTCCTTTACCCCTCCTGTCCTGGCCATGAAACAACACTTGGCCTTTTATCTTCTCCTATTCTGTGGACTTTCTAAGAGGACTTAATCTACCACCAGAAGTACTCAATAATACCAGCACAATTTGTGCCCTTTTACTTGATTTCAACTCTTCCAGTATGTACTCAATAACAAGGAAAATGAAGAAGAAGAGGTATTGTCAATTACCATATGCCAATAGCTTTACGTCTTCATTCTAGGCGCTTTACATGAATAATAACATTTGATTATCATAACGAATCACCAGTAGCAGGTGATGTCAATTATCTCTTATTTTAAATGAGAAAACTGAGGCTCAAAGTGTTTTTGAGAAATCGCTTAAAGAACTGCTAGTAAAGGTGGGATTCAAATGCCAGTTCATCCTAGTGCAACACACTGACTCATAGAGCTGCCTCTGGAAGATTCTATTAGAAACAAAAAGGTTCAATAACCTTTGGTTCCTGCACTCCCAACAGATTACAATCTAGCAGGGAAGCAAGTGCACATCAATATACCCCGAACAGTAGCAGTGTACCCAGAAAACATACTGCATAAACTTTCAGAATTCAACTCAAACATCCCATTGCCTAAGAATCATTCCACAATATTTCTGTCACAATTATTGCCCTCTGGTTTCCACAGCATGAGTGTGTGTGTGTGTATGTGAATGTGTAAGTGTGTGAGAGGGATGATATATAGATAGATCTACAGATCTATCTATGTGTGTGTGAGAGGGGTGATAGATCTGTAGATCTATCTATCTATATATCATCCCTCTCACACACTTACACATGAGATATAGATGTATATATATAGCACTTACCTGCCTTTATAAGTTGTAATTACTTGCTTATTTTTCTGTCTTCTCAACTGAGCATAAATTTTTTGGAAGGAGACAGGAGGAAGATGTGGATTAGGAGGTGGTAATTAATCACTATGTCCCCAGTACAAAGCACAGTATACAGTACATAATTAACAAAACAAATGTCTAGTGAATAAATATGTGAAGCTGAGAGAGAGAGAGAAATCAACTGACCTACTGTATTTGCGAATTATGATGTGTCCTATATTAAACTGTCCTATACTCTAATTAGACCCCATATTTTGACATTTTAATGTACTACTAGAAAATTATATGAAGTATAACATTAACATGCTAAGTTCTCATTCACTATATTTTTATTCAAGGAATAGTCATTGAATGTCTTAGAATCCAGTTCCCACCTTAGGTGCTAGGAGGATAAATGCAAATACAATGAGAGTCGTGTCCTCAAGGGACTGGCAGCTGGTTTAATGACTTTATGAAGATGCATGACACAATTCTGTCTCAATGGTAATTCTGTTTGTGGGGACTGTGGGCTCCATTTCTTAACTAGCTTGTGGCAGTTATCACTTTGCCAAGCACATAGAGGGTGTGCAGAGAATTCTTGCCGATGGGGAGGGCTGCATGCTGCTCGGCCGTGGGGTGGCATCCGTGACTGAGCAGGAAAAGGGAAGGGGAATCACCCTATTTTCTGGAACATAACCCACCAGGAGGACTTTTCTGAGTATATATTTGGGTACAGAATCTTTAGCAAAATAATATGGAATGACACATTTCATATGCTATAACCAGGTTCTCTCTGAATGAAACAACGCCCCCTGACACCCTCTCACTGTTCCCCTAAGGATTTTCCTGGTGTGTGGGTTGGAGTATAACCCAATTTGAGAGCCTTTCTGGATTTTCCATCTCAGCAAGTATGTATATGTACTCATGAACACTAGCAAGAAAAACACACAAAAAAAGCTCCACACTTTTTAAAGGAAAAAATGAGAGCTCTTATTTTTCTTTGTTCTCAGGAACCCAATTCAGGTTATAGCAAATTTGCTGTGAATATGGAAGCAGCATAATCCATGTCTTGGACACTGGCTCATGTGACTGTAGCTGAGGGGGGGGGGCCTCTACCCTGCTACAAGGGGAAAGCCTTCCTTGTGATGCCACTGGGTTACAGGAAAAATATGCCCGAGGTCCAAGGGGAGCGTGTATCCAGGCACAGATGGTACATGACGTGGCAGAACTTGGCTGGATAGACTCCAGTCAGTGTTAGTCCTGCTGGTGGGGACTCCAGGAAAATCCAAGCTCCTATTTTGCCAATCCAGGAGGTATCATCACAGCCTTTGCTTCTGAATTAAGCCATGAAGCTTCCTGGAATGGGAAATACCTCATCAAGAGAATATCGACCTAAAAGCAAGGCAACCAGTCTCCTCCAAAACATAAAAATTTTAAACCGGAAAGCCCAAGGAGTTGATATTTTCCCATTCGTTACCCACGGAAGTGGTAGAAAAGACAACTGGTTTACAATCACCTTTGCTTTCCATGTCTGATGCTGCAGCTGCTGCCATGGAAGCTGAAATGTAAAAGATAATAATTCCCTACTAAACCTACAAAAGCCTTTCCCAAGCTTCCCTCTGCTCTAGTATTCTCTCAAAGCGTCTCAAAAGAGGGCAACTTCAACAAGATTGTTTTGAAACAGGAAAGCAGTCAGGTACCCAGACAGGGGAAGGGGCCTGGAGGTGCAATCCCGACATCTGAGTCCCAGTTTTGCTACTAACCAGCAGATCACTTTGCATCTGTGAGCTTCACTGATCTCATCCATTGAATGGGATGACAATCTTACAGCATTGCTGTGAGATGCTGTTCTTCTTTATCACCTTTATAGTTTAATGAAAGTGCTAGCTATTACTAATGATGGTGAAACAACCACTACTCATGTAAATGTCATCACTTTTTCATTTCAGGGATTCTTTTCCCTGCCCCATCTGCCTGCTTATCAGAGGCTCCTGGGATTCTGACGGTGATCTTCTGCAGGAAGCCGTTGAGAAGAACAGTGGGTCTTTTGTTACCAGGCACAATGAAGGCAAGTTGTTTTTGAGGTTTTAGTTTCTAAAATGCGGTCAAAAAGTGCTCATTTTGGGGCCAATTCAGGAGCCTCATTGTTGGTTTCTCATTTGGGGAAGCTCCCTGAGGGTGGAGGTGCCCTCTGTTTTCATCACGGCTCCATTTGCCTGCTGATGCTCAGGAAGCCCCGGGTGGTGAATAAATGTAGGGCACTGGGGAGCCTGGAGGAAATTCAAGGCATCACTTCCTGTATCCATGAATTTATTATTGAATCCACTTTAAACAAGACCAGTCTTTATTTAGGCTTTTTTTCTATAATGAATATTTCCTCAAGAATAGCTTATTTTCACATAGTTTCCACCTGCCCTCTTCAGTTACAGCTGTGGAAAAACTGAAACACAACACAGCAACAACAAAACCCTGAGTGGTGAAAAATGCCAATTAGGGCCCTGCCACATGACCAGTGTTGAAGTCCTGGAGCTGCTATCAGTTGGGTGACCTTGGGCAAGTTAATGCACCTCCCTGAGCCTTAGTTTCCTTATTTATAAAATAGAAATAATATGAGTGCCTGCCCTTTGGAGAACATTTGAAGATCAAAATGTGAAACTTAATATCAAGTTCTTTAAATAGTGTCTGGCATGTGACTAAGGCTCTACAAATTATTATCATGAGGGCAATGTCTGGACTTTTAAGACAATCTGCCTCTGTCTCCAGGCTGTGGGAAGACTATGTATTTCAGGGCCTTGGAAGTCTTGGGACTTCAGGAACAGGTCCCAGGCCAGGCTAATCTGTTTCTGTTGGGCACAGGGACGGCCCACAGTAGATGCTGCTGGTGGAAATAGGCTCCTGATCCAAATCTAACCCAAGTCATCTTCAACTCCCTTGTAGATGTCCCTGGAGAACTTCTCAATTAGCATGTCCAAGTTTGACCCAAATACTGTCAGAGTTCCTATCTTGGTCAGCAATGATATCATCCCCATTGTTCACCCCTGTTGGAAGCATGAACCCCTTTCCAGCCTCCTCCCTCTCGCTCCGAGCCAGGAAGTCCTCAAGACCTCCTGAATCTACCTCCTTGCCACATCTAGAAGCCTAGAAGCCAAGCCCTCCTCCAGTGTTCCTCTGTTGAGCAGGCTTTCTCATCCCTCACACCGTGAGCTGGTCTCCTTATTTCAGTCTCACAATCTGGTGCTATTAGAAAGTCAGTCCTTCCTCCTGCTCACAGCTATGGAATTAGTCATCTCAAGAAACAGATATGACCCCACCCACTCTTCTCAAAGTCCTCACGTGGCCCTTGCTGGTCCAGGATAAAGGGCACAACCCTCATCATCGTGTGTGGGTCCCAGGAGCTCTGGCCCTGCTCTGCTCTCCTTCCAGCCTGTTTCCTACCACACCCTTCCCACCCTCTGCTCTGCCAGCAGAGGACACCCCTGTACCTGTCACTAAGCATGCCAGCTCCCCTTCATGGAACACCATACCTGATCAACTTTCCCTCCTTTACTGAGGCTCATTTGATTGTCAAATGAGCTCAGGACCTGGGCCTCTTCTGCAGGCCTGAGGCCCTGACCCTCTCCTTCTCACCTTGGTATTTGGGATGATCAACCTTTGTTCTCATAGTGCTCTGTGCTAGAGCCCTTATTGCACAGCATGGTCATTGTGGACTTGCCTTTCCTCTCCCCAGCTGCACTGTGACTCACACAGTAATTGCCAGGATAATCTCTCATTTATCAAAAGCCACGGTATCCAGGGCAGAGCTTGGAACAAAGCAGGTAATCACAAAAGGCTTAATAAATGGATGAAAATCACTAATTAATCAAGTGTCAGGTATGGCTCTTTCCTCCAGGAAATCAATATGAAACAACCAGAGAACATGTAAAATCGTCTGCCTAGCATGCTACGAATGCAGCAGCTACATGGGCCACTCTCTAAGTCACCTTCTAAGTGCGGCTTTCGCTAATCACCTTATTTAACATGCCCTCCCCCTGCACTCCTCATTGCCCCTTTCTGTTTTCTTTCTTTTCAAAGCTCTTATCATCATGTAATGTAGTGTGCATTGTACTCCTTGTTTTCTTATTTCTTTCTTTATCCCTCTAACTAGAATGCAAGCCTTATAAAGACAGGAATTTTGACTGTTGTGTTCATTGTTGTACCTAGAATGGTACCTGGCACACTGTAGGTGCTCAGTAATGCTATATGACGGAAGGAAGGAAGGAAGGAAGGAAGGAAGGAAGGAAGGAAGGAAGGAAGGAAGGAAGGAAGGAAAGAAAGAAAGAAAGAAAGAAAGAAAGAAAGAAAGAAAGAAAGAAAGAAAGAAAGAAAGAAAGAAAAGAAAGAAAGAAAGAAAGAAAGGAAGGAAGAAAGAGAGAAAGAAAGAGAAAGAAAGAAGAAAGAGAGAGAAAGAAAAAGAGAGAGAAAGAGAGAAAGAAAGAGAGAGAGAAAGAAAAAGAAAAAGAAAGAAAGAAAGAGAGAAAGAAAGAAAGCAAAAGAGAGAAAGAGAAAGAAAGGAAGAAAGACACTAATGAACTATTTGTGTTGTGACTGACAGGGTTGTTAGAAAAGGGAGCAATTGTTTTAACCTAAAGGCTCCTGACTCTTTTGAAGTTCAAGGTTCATTAATCCAATTTTAATTGTTCATATTTATCAAAAAGAACACCTTCTTTGGTGAAATTATCTACTCATATTAGTTTCAGGATAAGCTGATAGAAGGGTCAAATGCTATTCACATAAAATTAAAATATCAAGCCAAGTTATTCCGGAGACAGGTAATAATAACAAGAAGAATGAATAACATGGCCAACAATTGTACAGTTTTCACCATGTGCTAGGCACTGTTCCAAGTCTATATGAACCTCTGTGAACTGATTCAGTCATCACTTGAATCCTATGAATCAGTGTTATCACTATCTCCATTTAACAGAGAAAAACACTAAGGTGCAGAAATGTTAAGTAATTCACTGCATGTCACAGAGCTGCAATGGGTGTAATCAGTGATTCAAGCTGGATTCGAGAAAATACAATAGTTGAGACAAAAGACTTAGATTCAAGTCTTGCTTCTTAACAGTTGACTCTCGTGGGCAAGCAACTTTATCTTCCAAAGATCAGTAACCTCAAGTACAAAATGACGACGGTCATATGCACTGCCATGATTGTTGAAAGACTGAAGAACAATTATATAGGAAAGGGCTCTCAAAACGTGAGTTAATGTTACTCACTGGATTTTTCTCATTATTGCTTCCATTTCATTCCAAGAAACAGACACTACTGTCATTTGCCATTAATTAAGGAGGCCCTGGGTGTGTTTTCCAGGAATTGTTATGAGTTGTCTGTCATCCTCCAAAGTAGTCTGTGGCTCAGGAGTGAAAAAACATTTTATTTTTCTGAAAGGTAGAGGTCATCTTCTCAGGCCACAACCAGGGCAAATGCTCCCAGATCCCTTCATTAAAACAGGAAAAGAGTATGACAACTGACATCAAAAGGCATGGATTTGTAGAACACCTTTGCCACTTGATGAAGATCTTCTTTCAGTGCTCAAGCAGGTCCTGCTGCAGGGCCTTTGCACTTGGTAGTCCCTTTACTCAAAAGAGAGCCAATTAACTCCAACTTTGCATGCCACTTCCCCAGGGAGGCTCTCCCTGGCCTCCAGGACTCCCCAGGCCACTTGGCTCCATGTTTGCTGTTACTCTGTGCACCTCTGCAATCCCAGCGACAGCTGTTAGAAAATCATTTGCAGCCAATGGCTGTCTTTTCCAGTGCAATGTAAATTTGATGAGGTCAAGGGCAATCTCTGACTTTGTCAGCATCATTACCCAGTGCCCATTGTAACCACAACATCTTTCATGTAACAGGTGCTTATTAAATATTTTGACTGCAAGAGAGCACCAATTAGGTCTCATTGAGAATTTCTGGAGCCCTATGAAGCTTGGTTTCCATATATGAACTTTTACTTCCTATTTTAATTATTGTGGTGAGCACGTGGAATTTGCAAGCTCTTTAGCCATATAACGTTAACATCACAGCTAGGGAATAAGATGCCACAGCTTCTATACAAAGCATTTTAGAAGGTGAGACATGCATTCGAAGATATAAACAAATAGGCATGCATATCAAGGACTGAATTATCTTGGAGTAAAAAGAAAATAAAGCCAGGAGAAAAAAGAAGCCGTATGCTAATGTTGAGGGCACAAGAACTTCCAAGCATGAAAATATCTTTGGAATTGTTGGAGGCCTTTCAGTATGAATCGGGTTACACTGGAGATACAGTTGGAATTTGCCAATCCACTGAGTGGTGTTTCCCATTGACCACGGGGATGAATTCTAACTGACTGTAAATAGAATTAAGAGATCTTTGTTGTTAAATTATTTACTGCACATTACATCTGGCCCCAAGCAATGACATTTTTAGGTTCCACAAAGGTAGCTGTGGATAGTCTATTGTCACTACATAAAGGAAACTCTGAGGGTTTATGTTATAAAATATAAATTATGTGATCATTAACCACCAAATAGCACAGGGGGTTACTCCATTGGGGCAGTGTGGGAAACTAGAAATAGATTGCTGTGTCTTCTCTCAAACACCTGTCCAGATTTGTCATAAAGACCCACCAATCGATTTTTTTTTTCAATTCTGTAGAATATGTGAAAAGCAAACTGTCCTCTCTTCCGCTTGTGAATCAGATTTTGCTTCCCAATGCCTACAGAGAGAGAGAGAGACTCAGGCTCCAGAGAATCCCTCTAACTGGAGTGGAAATACAGAATAGGCCCCTGATAAGCTTTAAGTCATAAAAGAGAGATTAGGAAAGCCTTTTGCATCCCTCCCTTTAACCGCAATGGGGTTGGGATTGAGGGAGATACTAAATAGAGACACTCCCCATATACCTCCTTTTGTATAGATATAGATTTGTGATTTTTTTTTTACTTGAGAAGCCACCTCTCACCCCCAAATTTTTATTCATTTTCTTGCTTCTGTTTCCTTTGATCTTTTTAAATTTTTAGTTAAATGGTACATTCATTCATGCAGTGATACATTAGGCAAACATTAATTAACCCCTATTATGAGCAAAGCACTGTGCTAAATTTCCTGCACACACAGGTGACCCCATTGGCCTTCCTTCAGTGTCCCCAGTTCCCCACTCAGCCTGGGCACCCTGCACACAGCCCCTGACCCTGAAAGCCTCCCCTCTTCCACTCTCCAGTGCCCTCATCCTTCAGATATTAGCTCAGATGTTACTTGCTCAGGGAATCCTTCTGGAACCTCAGGCTGGCTCCAGTTGCACTGGTCCCTCACCTTCAACACCACAGTCTGAGCTCCCATTCTCTCTCTGCACAATTCCTCCTCAGAACCTTGCGGACATCCCATGAGAGCTAAGTCAAATCTGTCTGTCCTGCTAAGCTACAGGCTCTGGGTGGGCAAGTTCTAGGTTTGTCTTGTTCATCATTATAAATCCTGTGCTTAGCACAGTACCCAGCATGTGTACTTGTAGGTGAATGTATTTGCAGGATGAATGGCCTGTTTACAAATAACCACAAAATTTACAGTGGCTTCTGCAGACAAAGCTTGTTTCTCACTCACCACACAGGTGTGTGACTCCCTTGGGCAGCACTCCACAAAGTAGCTGTCCTCTAGGTGGTTGCCCAGGGACCTCTGGTGTTTCTGTTGTGTGGCTGCACCATTCCCACCATCTTCTGACAGGAGTTGAGCTACTGTCATCAGCTGGCAGATGGAGAGCAGAGTGTTTTGGGAGGTCACCTCATCTGGAAGGGATGCATGTCATGCCATTCTCATCCAGGGTCCTTAGACCAGGTTATTCACACAACTAGCCCAGGGTAAGGATGGCTGGTCAATGCAGGGAGCTCCTTGTGATTAATGAGCATAGCTGGGCTCTGCCACAGGCACTGGCAAGAGTGGTGAAGATTGTGACAGACAAAAGCCTGGAGTTGTGCATGGAGGTTAAGCAAACAGTATGAATGGTGGCTTAGAGAGGGGACAACAAAAATAACAAAGCTAAGGGTTTAAGAGGAGTGTATTAGTCCGTTTTCATGCTGCTAATAAAGACATACTCGAGACTGGGAAATTTATAAAAGAAAGAGGTTTAATTGGACTTACAGTTCCACATGGCTGAGGAGACCTCACAATCATGGCAGAAGGCAAGGAGGAGCAAGTCACATCTCACATGGATGGCGGCGGGCAAACAGAGAGCTTGAGCAGGGAAACTCCCCCTTATATTACCATCAGATCTCATGAGACTTATTCACTGTCATGAGAACAGCATGAGAAAGACTTGCCCCCATGATTCAATTACCCCCCACTGGGTCCCTCTCACAACATGTGGAAATTCAAAATGAGATTTGGGTGGGGACACAGCCAAACCATATCAAGTAGCCATAAGAAATACCAGGGATACCTTTAAAGACATCTGGTGTCTAAGGGACAATAAGCTGGAGGAAAGAATGAACAAATCATTGAATGAGCAGGTGAATGGATGAATGACTGGGGAGCTCGGGCGTTCTTCTAGAGGTTTGCAAGTTTGACTTGGCCTCTGGTTGTCTCAGCATTCTGTTTTCTCTCCACACAGTTAGTGAAGCAGCCACATTAGGAACTGCAGTGAAGGGAGAGCCCTGGGCACCAGCAGGGAGAAATCAGCCCACTCCACTGAGCATCCTGTCCCTCTAGAGATGTTCTTTGAGAGACTTCCCATGTTGCATTCCCTCACTTGTGGATTTAGACTCTCACCCTCCAGCCTGACAATGGGGACAGATGTGGGAAAATAAATACATGTTCTCCCCAGTTGCAGAGCAAATGGCTTCTCAAAATGTGTGTATGGGTAGCACAATGGAATTTAATCTCCAAAGGGAAGTTGAAGCTCATGGAGACCAGCTCTTTCACGGTGGTGATGAAGACACAGAAGCCCCAAGAGGACCCCGCCACCTGCTGAGAAGAGTAGAACCATCACTCTGGTCTCTCACCAGCTGAAGCAGGTTCTAGGGAATCATACCTAGCCCTGTGAGAATGATCTAGGATGTGAGAAGATGCCACATGCTAGGGCAGATAGGGAAGGCTACGTTTCACCAATGAAGGAAGCTGGATTAGAGATGCCAGGGTATTGGGCAAGGTGTAGGGGGTGAGCTGAAACTTTCTTTTCTTTTCTTTTCTTTTTTTTTTTTTTTTTTTGAGACAGAGTCTTGCTCAGTCATCAGGCTGGACCACAATGGCCAGATCTCAGCTCACTGCAACCTCCACCTCCCGAGTTCAAGCAATTCTCCTGCAATTCTCCTGCCTCAGCCCCCTGAGTAGCTGGGACTACAGGGATGTGCCACTATGCCCAGATAATTTTTGCATTTTTAGTAGAGATGGGGTTTCACCATGTTGGCCAGGATGGTCTAGAATTCCTGACCTCAGGTGATCCACCCACCTTGGCTTCTCAAAGTGTTAGGATTACAGGCGTGAGCCACCACACCTGGCTGAGCTGCGATTTTAGTGGACATGTCAGAGGAGGCCTCAGGGCTTGCAGGTCATGAGGGGTTCACCATATGGGCAGTGGGGCAGAGTCTCTAGACAGTAAATGGGAAGGCCCAAAGGCAGGGGTGAGCCACATTGGGGAAGAGCAAACAAGACACAAAGGAAGAGTCAAAATGGGAAAAACTGGGCCACACAGAGCTTTGAAGGCTACTGGAATGAGTTTAGTGTTCATTCTGGGTGGAACGAGTGCCGTGGTGAGGCTGGGAGCAAGATGTGGCATGGAGATCCCAACTTGGGGTGTGAAAAGATCACTCCGGCTGCTATGTTAAGAGACACAGTGGGAGTCAAAGCAGGGAGGCCCTTAGGAGGTTGCTACAGCAATCCAGGCAGGAATCACATATTAAAAAGAAGGAATAATCAAAACTTACATTGCTCCAGGCACATGCCTGATAGATTGCAATAACAATGAGTTCTTCCCATAAAAACTGTGCAGAGTTGATATTTGCAAAACCCCATTCCATTATTCTGATGGGAAAATGGAATTTGGGGATTAAAACCTTCCCTCGTGTCTCAAACTGGAGCTTGGCTTCAAATCCTGACTCCGCAGCCTTCAGCACCCTGCAAGGCATGGAGGAGCTCCCTCAGGAGCTCCAGGCTGGCAGCTGATGAGATGGGGAGGGCCACGTATGCAAAGGACAAGAAGATGGGAGAAGCTGACCCTTCTGTGTCTAATGCATGTTCTGCTCCCTCAGAGCTTTTCCCCAGCCAATATACTTCTCAGGGAGGGACCCATTAGGCACGGGGCAGGGCCTGGGAATAATTTAAGGAAGGCATGGAGGAAAACCAGAAGAGTGAGAAGAAAATAATAACAACAGAAACACATCACACAGACTCCAGACTTCAGGGTGTAGAGAAAATGACAGGAAGGGAGGAAGGAAGGGCAGAAGGGAGGAAGAACTGGAGCCGAGAAGAGAAGAAGCGAGGGAGGAAAGGAGAAAGGGAGGGAAGGAAGTCGATACTCCAGTTCAGGCTCATGTGTCTATTTCTCTGCCTGGAACACTTGTCTCTTTCCTCCTCTCTTTCCCCTCACAAATCTTTATCAGAGATGGGGTTATGCAGTTTCACCCCTTCTTTCTTGGAAAGTAAGTAAAGTCCATAAAAAGCAATGAGCTGTGCAGATCCTGACCTTCCTCTGCTCTGGTCTGCATTTCACTGGGTTGATGATGCACCCTGCACTTCCCAGATTCCCCTCTCAGCTGGCTTTGGGCTTCAGCTGGCCATAGTGTCTTGGAGGAGAGATAGGAAAGGGCAAGAAAGAAAGAGTCTGGGTTGCTTTCCTCTTCCCTCTTCCCTTCAGCCTTTCCAATCCCTGCCCCTTGACCTGGAAAGCACAGCCCTGTCCCTCTGCTGTTCAGTTTGGGATGGACCTGGCTCCTTTTTTTTTTTTTTTCCTAATCTCTGAGTTGCTTTGTCCTACTCTGTTTGGTTTCTCTAGTTTCTCTGATCTTCTATCACTACTGAAGCTAATCCATTGGATTAAATTCCTCCTGTTCTAAATAGTTAAAGTGGCTCCTGTTTTTCTTGAATGACACACAAGCATAATTTTAAACAATGGAAATCCATGCATTGTAAAACTCTAAAAACAGTACAAAAAAGATTCCGTTTTTAAAATACCTCCCCTTAAAAATGGGTTCCACTTCAGATGGATAATTTAACGGTAAAAAATTTTGTCTGAATAGAAGTCAAAGTGTTTACAGGCATAAAAGTAATTCTGAAAGAATAATCATCAGTTTCTTTAACAGTACTATAATGAATTAAGACACAGTATTATCCACAAGTTCATCAATATTTAATTTTCTTCTAAAAACCACATTAAGATTAACATTACAAAGAAAACAGATTTTTGTTCCAAGGAAAAATGTATCTCTGTGATATGATTGTTTCATGTGATATGTCTGTTAGCATAACACAGTGGAAGGGAGGTTATTTATATGAACAAAACCTCTTTTTCTGAATTTCTGCCCCTTGTTACTTTTACAAACGAAGCATCACTTGATCCACAGGAAGACACCGTACACAAAGCTATGGCACAGCAGGATATGTTCCCTCATGTTTGGCTAATCTTTGGGTGTTCTCAAAGAAAGTAATGGAAGAATTTTAATAGTTAGCAGGGGTTATATGAACTTCTTCTTGAATTACCTGGGTCAGCTAAACACTTTGCAAGACGTTATGGCACAAGACCCATATAAGTATGTCCAGAATCTCTACACTGCCGCATTCAGAACCAATTTGTAGCTCTTTTCTAAGTGCTAAGCTTTAATAGATATGCTGTTAATAATTAATCCTTTTCTTAAAGTGCTTTGATTTTTCTGATTCATATTCCACTAAGTATTTTTTTGGCAACTGAAAGCTTACTGAGCCAAGGCACAATTACAATGCTGAAGGAATCATTATATTGCAGTCCCCATGAGATGTTAATGAAAGAGGCTAGGCAGGTGTGCCGCCTTCAGCCTGCAAAAGAAACTTGGCATGATTCATCTCATCATAAGAGGCACATTTAGCCCAAATTAAAATACCCATGCAAACACTGGTCACCACACATGCTATTCCACACATGAGTACTTTTCTTAGTACCATTGCCTTTCTCACCTCTCCCCTGCCACTGCCTGCTCATCTCTGAAGATTCAGCCATCACTTCCTTCGAGAAGTCCTCCTTGATTCCTCCCCCGACCCAGGCTTGCTTGGTAGCCTCCCCTCAGCTTTGCCTTAGCTACCTCTGCTTTTTTGTGCACATGGTACCATGGTGATCCCTTTGTGGGTCTGCAGCCCCTATGGACTCCAAGCTTCTGCAGAGCATGGTCTATGTGAATGTGGAGCTTAAAACAGCTTCTCAGTACATGTTTTCTGAACAAAGCTGAGCTGAGCAGAGCAGACTGGCTGATAATTTATGAAGTCTAGATTATGCCTCCAGCAAAACTGCAAAAGGCAACATTTCCTCTAGCCCCGTGCTCCATGACCATTTCAGGACACAGCTGAACACTCATCTTATTTCTGTACAGTCGCCTGTGTGCCGACACAGCTTGCATTTTTCCTTTTCTTTTGGCTTTCTTCCTGTAAGAATTACACAATCTCCTGTCCTCCTCTTACCTCCTCCTCCTCCTCCTGCACTATACCTCCAGCTATGAAAAGCTATGAATAAAGAAAGACAGCTGGCACTTCAGGATCCTGTTACTGATTCAATACGTGCATACCTTTCCATGAGTCCTGCCGAGTTGCATTTTCTTGACAATGGCAATGCCAAAGCAGCCTTGATTCTTTCCCGTACAGAAAAATACAGACCTCAGAGGCCTGAAAGGGCTTGTGAGGCTCCATCAGACTTGCTGCATCCTATGGGAACACAGTGGATCACACATAGACAAACCTGCCTTTGAGAAGCCTCTACCATCGGCTCTCTGTTTGTGATCCCAGGCCAGATACTGCATTTCTTTGCAGCTCTGTTTCTTCATTTCTAAAACAAGATTAATACTCTACATTACACAGCGTTTCGGGGAGGATGAATAAGATAATGTTATGCAGACTCTGTCACCTAATGGTAAAAAATGGGTAGAAATAATATTGTTTTTTATTTTGGTCTCCCCCCCGCCCCAAATTCATATGTTGACGTTCTCACCCCCAGTTCCTTGGAATGTGACCTTATTTGGAGCTAGAATCTTTACAGAGGTAATCAAATTAAAATGAGGTCATTAAGGTGGGCCCTGATCCAACATAACTGATGTCCTTACATAAAGGGGAAACTTAGCCATAGAGCCAGGTGCACAGTGAGAACGCTGTGTGAAGATGCACGGAGAGATCAGATTGGGGCGAGGAGTCTACAAGCCAAGGAACGCCAGATGTGGCCCACAATCCCCCAGGGGCTGGGGGAGCGGCTAGGAACAGGGTCTCCCTATACCTCCAGAAGGAATCGGCCCTATAAACCCTTGATCTTGGACTTCTGGCCTCTAGAACTGCAAGATGACAATGTCTATTGCTGAAGCCTTCCAGTTTGTGGTAGTTTATGTTTGAAGATGTTCAAAGATGGAGATGTTAAACAAAAACCTAAGGCACCAGGACAGGTCCAGGAGTTACAGCCAGGCCGGCAGCGCCTTTCCACTAGAGCCCTTGGTTCAGCCAGTGGCTAAAGTGTCAGCTGCCACAGTCTCTACCCACGCCCCCACATGCCACCTCCTGCCGCAGAGTCCCTTCCTCTTCACATCATCTCCCTGTCCCAAAGGGCCTTGAGCACACCCTCCTCTCCTACCTGGCACTTCAGGGAGGAAGGACAGATGGCCTCTAAGGGAATTCTACTTTAATTGGTCTGGAGTGGGGCTCAGTCATCACTGCTTTAAGAGCTCTTTGGATGACCCTCATGTGCAGCTGGTGAGGATGTCTACATTAGACCACACGGCCCTACAGCAAGGCCATTGCTGCCTTCCTTGTGGGTGTCCACCATGCACCATCCATTGGGTGCTCCTGTGCGTGGGGAACAAGTGAATGGAGTCCCGGGTAACAGATGAAAACCAACGCACCTCCCCTGAGCATATGGTGCCTGCCTAGCAGTCAGGAGCTCAGACCCTTACAAAAGCCGCTTAGCTGCCTGCCTCCATCTTCCCACCTCCCTCCATGCTCTATGCTGCCTCACGGCCTCCTTCCTGCCTGGAATCCCAAATCACCTGGGCTTCCCACCATGGAGGGCTGAGTCACTACACGGAGGGGTAGTTTCCATCCAGTTGTATTTTTTAAATTAATTTTATAGGTCAGTCACATTCTCATTAAGAGGGGACAACCCTCTGATATGGCCAGGGTTCTTTCTGAAATAATACTACCAAACAATAATAAAGCAATAGAGTAAAAATAAATGAATAAAGAGAACCTCCCTGTTGAAAACAATTGAGTATCTTTCCATTGCCTGTTTCAAGTAATCCACCTCCCTTTGTGAACCATCGTACCCTGCTGCTGTCCTCAGCTGGTAATCATCCTCATTTTTTTCTTCTGTGGTGCAATAAACTGAGATATGTTGACCTACTTAATTTTCCTTCACCCACAACAGGCTTTCTCCTGCATCGGGGCTGTTGCTCCTGCTGTTCCTTCTGCCTAACTACCTGGGACTCTGTTTTCAACACTTAGTTCATGAATATCCTTCTCTGATCCTACTTCTTAAAATCTTCCATCCAGAACTGACCCCCAAGGCAGGGCCCAGTGTCAGGGCTTCCTTCAGTCTCTTGGTTTGCTTTCACATAGCTTTGTCTGTGATGATGAATGTCTATGGTCCCTCTCCCCAATCCTCAAGAATCTTGAGAACTGTGGCTAGGTCCTCCTCATACCTGTATCATCCAGCACCTGTCACACAGAACGTGCTCAGCCTTATACGTGAAATGTTTGTCCAATGAATGAGTAAATAATATTAATTGATGTTTACTAGTGCTTCCCAGTTTACAAAGTATTGCCAATGACAAAGAGTACAAGTGAAAGAGAAAGAAAGATTATGCAGATTTATGAGCTGCTCCATGCAGGGCTCTGGCCAGTCCTGACTCCATTTTAAACGAGTTACTGCTCTTTGAGGGCCTGCAATGGAAATATGGCTGTGAGGAGAGTGTGCTGGTTTTGCATTTCGACAAAAGAGAGCAAGTTGACACACCATGGTGCAGAGGAGCCAGCTTCATCCCACTGCAATTTGATTGATACCGTGACTTTGGTTAGTCTTCACATCAAGCAGGAACCTTGAATGCTGGCATTTACAAGGAAAGGTCAGCAGAGTTCACAGATGTGCCTACGGCCATGCAGAGAGGCGGGTTGTGATGCTTCCACCAGTGAGTATGAACACCCTCCCAAAGAGGCCATATCCTGAAAGCAAAGGTGGCTCCCTTCCTATTTATTCATGCCCCGATCTCTGAGGGAGTTTTAATCTCCATTTTGAGTTCTAAACCTTTTGCCAAGAATTCTGGTGACGTCATTTGGCAATGGTGAGGCCCACACAGAAGGAGAACTGGCTTGCAGGCAGCCCTGAACAGGACCTCTTACCTTGGGCCCTAGAGGGGCTGCTGGATCCATCATGAGTAGATGCATTATGAGTCCTGTCAACTGTTCACCCTGCTTCAGCTCCTTAAAAACACCCAGCATGGCCCTGTACACCAAAGAGTATCCGAGACAGGTCTCCATCAATTCAGAAGTTTATTTTGCCAAGGTAAACGACATGACCAGGAGACAGGTCTGTTCCTTTCTCCAAGGATGATTTTGAAGGCTCCAATATTTAAAGGGGAAAAGAGGGCTGGAGGAGAAAGAGGGAGGGTATGGTAACATTACTGAATCCACATGTTACAAGTGAAAAGGAGCAGGGAGGAGAATCGTCAGTCATGTATTTGTCTCAGGTTCAGTAAAGCAGCACTTTACATAAGATAAGGTGAACATAGAGTAGCAACCTGTGGAGATATTTAACCTTTTATGTGTAGCTACCTGGCACGTTATGACTCTGGAGTTATGTAACTTGCCATCTCTAGTCTGTCTGTGGCCCTCTTGCTTTTGTCCTGCATTCTTTCCAGATTCCACATCCCCCCTTTAGTTCCAATCCTTAGTCAGCTTCTGTGGATCAACCACTTGATTTCAGATTAGCAATCTCAGGTTTTACCTTCAGTAGCCATTACACCACCTCCTACAGCAACCCTGCCGCTACCTCTGCCTGTAACACACCCACAGGCGCATCTGCGGGTCTCTGCCTCATGGCTTCATAGCTGAAACCACAGGTAAGAGGCTGCCGAAGCCTCCTTAAACCCTAGGTCTTCTCTAGTTTATTCCAGCCCAACCAGGTCTCTGTCTGGCAGGGAGATGGCTCTGACTCCAAGGCGTTATCTGCCCACCAGGTAGCATTAAGCCCAGGCTCACCGCCTAGTTCCCGTCATTCCTCTGTGGTAAATTGCCGGGGGAAGGAGATTTAGAGGTTTCCAACCTAACATCTGAATTCTAAAGATAGGAATATAAAACCCAGGGGGAAATTCACCCGAAAGTCATGAGGGAATGTGTGTCAAAGACAACATCCTTTGTTGAATAACCCATTTTTTCATTGAGTACCTACCATATACCCAGAAGGTCAGGTCAGTGTAGAAAAGTGGTTGATAGAATGGACTTTGGATTTACATAGTCCTGAATGCAAATACCTATTTACATCTCATGCTCTATTAAGTCACTGCAGCAAGCTATGTAATCTGAGACTTAGCTTCCTTTCCATACAATGTGGATAGTAGTACTTACTTCAGAGGGTTGTCTTGATGGCAAAACGAGGTCCTACATTAAATCCATGTCATGTAGCTAAGCTCAGTAAATGTCAGCTACATTTTTTGCAATTACCCAGCTCCAAGCACAGGGTTCTTCCCCCAACATTATGAAGCAACAGAGTGCAGAGTAATGTCCGTCAAGATATTTGGACTACAGAATCCAGGTTTTTATCTTGACTCTCTCAGCTTCAAACACAGGTATGTCCCAAATGAACTGCAAATTGGATATTATGCAATAGCAATTAACACAGGACAAATTTATTTTAAAGCAACAACAACAACATAAAGCTGGGCCACACAATTCAACTTAGTCCCAGAGAACCAGCGATTCCATTACAGGGAAAAGCCACACAGCAGACTGGGACTAATTGCATTCCACCGGTGCCAGGACAATAGATAAAATAGATGGTTAAAATGCTCCTATTTGCCTCAGTAATAGCTACATGCGTTTTGAAATACTCACTAAACTATTAAGATGCTTCATAGATAGCCTAGAACTGATTGTCTCACTGTATCTTCAGACAATCTACCACGTTGATTTAACCTACCAAAAAAGCAGCGGATGCATATGTAAGAGAAAGAAACAGTTCTTTCAATCCTAAAATTAATTTGGAATAATGAAAGATCCCAAATAGCCAAGGCAATGCTGAGAAAAAGAACAAAGCTGAAGACATCATTATTTGACTTCAAAATGTATTACAAAGCTCTAGTAACCAAAACAGCATGGTAGTGGCATAAAAATGGACACACAGAACAATGGAACAGAAAGCGAGCCTACAGCCAACAGATTTTTGACAAAGATGCTCAATAAATGGTACTGGGAAAATTAGATAACCACATGAAAAAGAATGAAATTAGATCCCTACCTCTCACCATATAAAAAATCAACTCAAAATGGATTAAAGACTTAAATGTAAAACCCAAAACTATAAAACTAGTAGAAGAAAACATTGGGGAAACATTTTATTACATTAGACTGGGCAAAGATTTTCTAAAATAAGAACTCAAAAGCACAAGCAACAAAAGCACTAATAGAAATATAGGATTAAGTCAAACTCAAAAGCTTTTGCACAGCAAAAAACAATTAGCAAAGTGAACAGATAATCTATAGAATGGTAAAAATACTTGCAACCTATACATCTGACAAAAAGGTAGTATCCAGATTATATTAGGAACTTAAACAACTCAACAACAACAACAAGAACCCAATTAAATATGGGCAAAAGACCTTAATAGACATTTCTCAAAAGTGAACATACAAATGGCCAACAGGTACTTGAAAACATATTCAGTATTACTAATCATCAGGGAAATGCAAATCAAAACCACAATGAGATACAACCTCACCTCAATTAGAATGGTTATTATCAAAATGACAAAAGAAAAATACAGTGAGAAAAATGAAGAAAAGTGAATACTTAAACATTTTTGGTGGGATTGTAAATTAATACAACCAGTATGGGAAACAGTATGAAGATTACCTCAAAAATTAAAAATAGAACTACCATACAATCTAGCACTCCCACTACAGGGTATATATCTAAAGAAAATGAAATCAGTATGTCAAAGAGATATCTGTGCTTCCCTGTTTATTGCAGTATTATTTACATAATCCCAGATATAGAAACAACCCCAGCATCTAACAATGAATGAATGGATAAAAATGCGTACATACATACAATGGAATACTAGTCAGCTGTAAAAAAGATGAAATCTTGTTATTTTCAAGAACACGGATGGACCTGGAGAACATTATATTAGGTGAAATAAAACAGATACAAAGACAGTACCATATGATTTCACTCATTTATAGAATCTAAAAATAAAAATAAAACATTAGTATGATAGAAGCAGAGAACAGTGGTACCGGCATCTGGGGAATGGACTGGGAAATAGGGACAGGTTGGTCAACAGGTATAAAGTTACAATTAGGTAGGAGAAATAAGTTCTGGTGTTGTATAGGGTGATGATAGTAACAGTAAGGTATGGTATAACACAGAAGAGAGGCTTTTTGGTTTTGCCAGACTGGCCCCTCACCATCCATGAATATGCATGAGCTCTGTGAACTCTGCATTAAAGAGGCTCTGCCTCTTACCAGCCAAGTGACTTTGGGTGAGTCTTTTAATCTCAATGTCCTCGTATTTGAAGTGGAGAAAATAATACCCACTTTATTGGGATACTTGAGAGTTAATTATGACAAAATCTACAGCTCACAATACACAGTAGGAGCTTAATAGTGGCTTATTCATCCCAGGCACCATGTGTTTGCCTGTAGTTTGCTCTTCTAGAATGGGTTTCTTTGTACTCTGTCCATTTAAATCCCATCTATCATTCCAGACAAGTTTAAGGCAATAATTCCTCCAGGAAACTTTGCCTACCCTTTCTAGTCCACATAGACCTGGTACTTTTGGTTCATAGTACATTCTTAAGACTGCTCATTTATAATATTGGATTTAAAAACTAGAATCTGATCCCCAAACTATGGCAGTAGCCTGATATTTAGAGTGCTCTCTCAATTCCCTGTTACTCCACAGGCATGCTAGACCAGCCTATTACTGCTTGTAAATACCAGAATAAGCAGAAGATCAATTTCTTGAGATGATAGACTATGTCTTACTCTTCTTAGTAGCCTTAGAGTCTAGCACTGTTCCAGAATCCTAGCAGATCCCAGATGTATTAGTATCCTAGAGCTGCTATAATAAAGCAACACAACTGGGTGGCTTAAACAAGACATTTATTCTCTCTCAGTTCTGGAGACTAGAAGTCCAAAAGCAAGATGCTAGTAAGGTCACACTTCCTCTAAACCTTCTCAGGGAAGATGTCTCCCTGCCTCTTCCCATTTCTGGTAGGCTCAGGAGTTCCTTGGCTTGTGGCAGCACTACTCCAATCTCTGCCTCTGTTATTACACAGCAATCTCACTGTGTTTGTCTCTGTTCAAACCCTCACCAGAATCACATTTAACACCCATATTTCTATCAAAAGTCTCTTTGAGGAAATCTAGGTTTTTTCTAACACATGGCTTAAAATTCTTCCGATGCCTACTTATTATTCAATTCTGAAGCTAATTCCACATGTATAGGTATTCATTACAGAGCACCCCACTCTTGTTACCAGTATCTGTATCTGTCAGAGGTCTCCAGAGGAACAAAACCAATTGTGTGTGTGGTGTGTGTGTGTCTGTGTGTGTGTGTGTGCATGCGCACATGTATATAGGGAGAGAAAATGAGAAAGACAGGGAGAGAGATTTATCATTTACCTTAAGGAATTGGCTCATGCAATTGTGGATATTGGCAACTCTGAATTACGTAGCATAGGCCAGCAGGCTCAACACTCAACAGGATTTTCTCTGCTGCAGTCTGAAGGTAGCATTTCTTCTTTTCCAGAAACCTCAGTTTTAGCTTCTAGGCATTAGGCCTTAAACTGAATGAGGTCCACCCACTTTATCAAGGCAATCTTTGACTTGACTTAAAGTCAGCTGACTGTAGATATCAGTCATATGTACAAAATACCTTCACAGTAACATCTAGACTAGTATTGTACCAAACAACTGAGTGCCATAACCTAGCCAAGTTGACAATTTAACCATTACACAGGGCTAGGAATGGTGGTTAAATTTGACTTTGCCATTCATTAATTCACTTGAATTATTCATAATTCATAATACCTTTTACTTCTTCAACTGTAAAAAGAGAAGTTTGGAGCAGACTCTAGGATCTCAGCAAGCTCCAAATGCTATAGTTTATACTACGTATGATTCTAGGTTGAGCTGACTTGCTCCTCTTCCTCTGGAGTCCCTCTGCCCTTCAGCAATCTATTTCACGGCCACTCCATCCAAATCTCTATCCTGGAATCCAATTCCTCCTTGAAGCAGAATTCTAAGCTAATATCATTGGTTTCAGAGGCATGGGGTGGGGAGCCTTGATGTGCATTATACCAAACATGCTATTCTCAGTGGAAAGAAAACATATCTAGGAAAGGTATTCAGTTAGTTGAGATGAGAAATAATGTCTGCATGTATGATACATGCAGAATAACAATAAAATGCTTTGTGGGGCGTAAGCTGGAAGCAAAAACTGAAGGCCTTCAGAACATAATAGTTCCAACCCCATGAGTCGTTTGAGTTACCTGAGGAACAAATTGGACAGATACAGAATGATGTGGTGTAATGAGCACACACAGATGCCACTTGAATCCTGTACATATGGCAGCATTTTTCCAGACATTTTATTTTCTCTAGCCCCAAAGTCTTCCTGATATTACAAATTCATGCTGTGATTTTTTAGTAGAATGAAATTACACTAGCTCAAAATTATACCAATAATTATATTCTGCTAGATGAGAATGATTACGTGTTCCAAGTTGCTAGCAGGGCCTCTAGCAACAGTCAGGAAATCATTTTCTTAGTGCCAAATAATTAGGTAAAGCATTTTAGCAAAACAGTTAAGAGGAGAGGCTGAGAGGTCATTCACACCTGCGGAATTTTGTCTGTCATCCATTAGCTCTGTGGTCAAGAGTTCAGTTCTCCAAGTTTCACTTTATTTCTAAATTGGAAATAATAACATGCCCATCTCATAGAACTTTGAAGATTAAATGAGAAATATATTTATACATATATTGTAAAGCATATCACAAAAAGACAGTGCATCAGAAAAATCCACAAAATGAAATGGTAAAATTCTTCATTGGGGCTCCCTGAAAATTCCCTATGTAGGAGTTCAAGTTACTGTTCAAAAATATTAACTTTTTTCTCCCTATTCTCATCAGTGGACTAACTCTCTACCCCTTGAGTCTAGAATTAGTCATGTGCCTCGCTTTGGCCAATGAGATGTTAGATGTGACATAAAATATGACATGGGCTTGAGAAGCAGGTGCAGTTTTGGGCTTGCTCTCTTCTGCTTGCTATTACCTTGAGTAAAACTCGCCCAGGCTAGCCTGCTGATTCCAGGAGAGGATTAGAGACACACAGATCAGAGCCCATCCATGATGAGTTGACCCCAGGGGACTTGAAATAGCATGTATAAATCCAGCAAAATGAGACCCTCAGTTGACCCACAGAGCCAGGAGAAGGAATGACTGTTGAGTTAGGCCATTGAGTTTTGCAGTGCTTTGTTAAGCAGTGATTTTGTGATATTAACTAACATCTACTCTTTGTATATTGTAATCATGGATCACAGTTTACTCAGCACAGACCTAGTTTAAACCTGCTGTTTCGTGTCTCAACTATTTTACGTTGTCCATTATCTGTTTTATTTAGACAGAGTAATAATTATTCGATGCATTGAAATGAATTAAGTTGGATTTGGTAGACCTTCACTTGGCACTTAAAAATTCCTTTATGATCTATCTAGTGAAGTTGGAATGAGTGCAGTCAAGAGACTCCACTTCAACCTATGATTAAATCCGAAAGATGACCAAAAACATCTCTTTTCCTGACCCTTTCCTGACACACTGTAACCAACACTTCTTTTTCAAATGAAAGCACGTAGGAGACTTGCAAATAAAATAAAATGTGCTCAAACACTAGCATATAGGGAGAACTAACTCTTCCCAGTCTTGAGTAGTAGTGAGAGAAGTATTTCAGCTGCTGCTGCCAGTCATCTGGTATACTACCCACTGGGCCAGGGCCATAGTGAAGCTTGAAAGTTTCACAAAGTTCCTAGGCCACAAGTTAGATAGCCTGCATAGAAAACAAGTAAAATAGAGGTTAAATGTATACAAAGTATGAAAAAAAAAGAGATGCCATTTATTATGTAATGCAAATCCACAGATTTTTTTAAAGATTTTATTTGATAACACTTTTCTTTTGCTATTAATCATGTTAACATCAAAACCTAAGAAGTATAATTAATGAAAAGTGTAAATTGCTGTTTTTCAAGAAAATGAATCATGACATGGCAAAAAATATTCCTCAATGCTTTATCTTTTACCATGGATGTTGTTGTGATATTACTAACCATAGGGAAACTGAAAGACCAATGGTGCTGAAAAAACATCAGTATCTATTTCAAAATTATTTTAAGGAAGTGCCTGCCAATTATTATTTAATATATGATGTGGCAGAAAGTGAGATTGCAGTCATTCTACAGAGCATGACTTTGCAGTTAGATCAAATTATTCTTTAAATTAATTGTACTCACTTTTAAAATTAAGTATTTTTGAACCTGAACCAAGTGTAAAACTATAATTATTAATATGTCGGTTTTACTAGTAGAATAAATTCATACAGGGTTAAATAATTTCAGTTTTATTAAAAAATCCTAAAAATAGGAAGTCAGATTAATTTCAATAATAAATTTTTGTTTTTCCATTTTATGCAATCAAAGTAAAGCTAATTGCATTTAAAAATGAATTGAAAATTCAATTAAAAGTTCAATATCAAAGATCAAATTATGTGTTTTTATGATGTAACATAAATACAAAATTAAGAAATCTATGGAACAGTCTGTCCTTGGAATTTCTTGTGAGATAAAACTGACAATAAAATTCAGACAAGCTGAAATAATCTGCCAATCAAAATAAAATCTGTCATTGTCAAAACATACATATATATATATAGAGAGAGAGAGACATATAAACATCTTAAGCAACTAAATTACAAAATTTTTGACAAAGCTAATGTTGAATATTTTTATAATCAGTGTGTGTGTGTGTCTACATTCTTTGTTCTTCTCTGATCAGATTTTAAAAATTTTTGATTTATTCAGAACTACTCTGTAAATCAACCTAAGTGCCCTGCAATGCCATTAAACTTTTTGTAAACAGGTCTCTAAATTTGTTCATATTTTATTCAGAATTGGTTGAGAATCTTTAATCAAAGTATTCAGCAAGTGGAGGGCATCCTTTGCCCAAAAATAAACAATAAAAAACCCTGCAGCTCTTGAAGCTCTTAACAAGTTGTAATTATCAAAACAAAGCTTGCAAATAACAGGATATTCACCTTTGTCCCTGCAAGAGAAAGGGAAGACCTGAATGATGAGAAAAATGTAAGTGATGCACAAATTCTAACAAAAGATTGAAGGAGGAAAGGTGCTATGAATGGAAGCAAAGATAGGAACTGGGACGCTATTTGATGTGAAATATGTACACTTTTCAGTATGAAGAAAATTATTAAGAGTATCTTCTGCCAGTAGAATTTGTTCTAATCCTACCAAATACTTTAGCAGCCATAGAGAATGTTTTCACAATTTAAAAAATAGAGTCTATAGAAATGTGTCAGTTGAATGTGTCAAATTTCAAAATTATAACTAATGAAACTTGGAAGAGGATGAGAGCCAATTTATTAAAATTCAAGATAAGACCATATTTTTTAAATTTCAGAAAGATACTATGGCAGTTTTGAAGACACAAATGGTTAAGAAATTGTTCAAAGTAGATACATGTAATCCAAGACTAATTATTCAGGTTAGACTAATTTTTATGGTTCAGATATTCAATATAAGGAAGTGTCGACATTTGCTTTCATATACTCAGACACAGATTTGTTTGAAATGTTTCAAATTTTAAAAAGAATTTTACTTTTGAAAATAGGTTTGAATAGAACTATTTTATAGGTCCACCAATATTATAAAATTAATTTGTCATTCAACAAATACATATTTCTAAAAAAATACATAATGTCAATTCTTTTTATACAAATGTCACTCCCCTCCTCATTTTCCCTTGATCTTCAACTCTTAAAAAGTCCAGTATTTGGGTTAAGAAAGTTCTGAGTAAGTATCTGCCATGGCAACTTGTGACAGTGTAGGGTTTTGATGTGCTTCCTAGGTGCTACTTACATATTGTTAAGTGCTCTTAAAAATCACTATTCACATTTAATTAGAGGAACCTCATTTAGATTTACTAGCAAAAAATTTCAAAAAGCTAGCTAAAAATGAGTTGCTCTTTTGTGGTCACAAATCAAAAGTAGTTTTAAAAATCTAACTGTAAAGCCATATCATTACCTGTGTGCTAGCTACCAGCTAGCCAGAAAACCGTATCACAAGTCACAACAGTTGTGTCAGGCCTGTTCAAATTCTGTCACCCTGGTCTATGGAAAAGTGACATGTTTCGGGGTCTTTGCTACAGAATGCAGCGATAGAATGTCAGAGCGAAATGGTCACAAAGAGTTTTAGATAATGTTATGATTATTTTCTGGCACAAACACAAGGGATTTCAGTATTTCCTCATTGTTCAAGGTGAATCTGACTAGTCCCCAGCAAGTAAACATGTTACAAAGTCTTTCCCATAAATGGTGAGTCATGTATGGCCAAAGAGAACTTCCCTACTGCATTCTTCTATTAATCATTTGCATCTTTATTGGAGATTTAACCATTGATGCTTCAAGGTTAATACCTTTTAAAAAATACCGCAGATGAGGATGCCGAGGTCAATTTAATGTGGCAATGCATAAGTTATGTGTGTCTTTGGATCCTAAGACATATTTCCTAGTTATAAAACACACATATTCCAAAGGTGTTTTATATTCTATAATCCCAAATATATTGCAACTAAAGAGGGCATTTAAAGATCAAAATCCAGTAACAATGCATTCATGCAACCCTCAAGACTTGACCTTCTAGGTACAATCTCAACAGTTGTGAGCATTGTAATTACAGTTTTCATATGGTTGTGATCCTTTTCATTGGAGAAAACATCTCTACATATGTCACTTCCTTGGATTTGCTAAGTCACCTGTGAGCAGGACAGACCAATGTCACAATTCTCCTTATATTTATATAGACAAATAAATAAAATGAGCTACATTTCAGTTTTTCAAGTTTTACTCCTGAAAACAACTGAATGGAAAAGTCAAGATAAACTCACTTCTCTTCTCTACCCAAGGCTGATGTGACTATGAAAAGTTACTAGAATAATGCTGGAAGATTAAATATCTAATTATCCCTGTTACATGCTTTCCTTGTGCCAGACACTAGGATCAATATTTTATATGAATTTCCTTATTTTAATGTAGCTAGCAACTCTATGCATAGATATTATTTTCATTTTTGCAAATGAAGAAACTGATTCATTGACTAGGCAAAAATCATAGGCTAAAAAGTTATAAAGTCATTATTTTAGTTCTGGGCAGTGAACTGCAAAACAGTGCTTTTATTTGCTGTGCCATATTGCATTGCATAATCTATAAATATTACCTCAACTTGAAGAGAGAATTTTGAGATGTTTATGTAGCTTAACATTTGAGCCCAAAGTTTATCTGGATAGTTAAATGTCTAAGAATTATTGAAAAAGATCGAGAATAAAAGGAAGACAAATGTATACACAGTCATGTATACTGTGTTAGTGGCAAGGCAACTGAAAGGTAACTGAAGATTCCAAAAAATTACCCACTCATTATGAATACTTTGTATATGATGAAGTTGATATTTCAAAATGTCAGGGAGGGAATATTCACAAAATGAGGCAGAGATATTAAGTATCCAATTTGGAAAAAATAATCAGGATGGAGCCATACTTCACACCATCCAAAATTCTACTTTTGAAATTCTGGATGCAATATTGGCATAAATTATTTATTTAATACATATTTATGATACACCACTATTACCTAATGCTACATAAGACGGCACTGACCCATTTCCAAAATGATTCTTAGGTCCAGTTGGTCATTTCGATAAAATATATTCTCCTGGATTACAATTTTTTTTTATTCAGCAAACACTTACAAAGTACTTTCTCTGGGTCATGTACTAGGATTGCAAAGCTAAAAGGCATAGTCTCTGTCCTTAATTACTAACCCTGTAATTATTCTGTATTTCCCATGACACACAGTTAATTCTGTCTGGTCTACAAAGAGTTTTGAATACTCATTGATAGATAAGAACTTTGCTATGCCCCAAACTTAAGGAAGAAGAGGAGGATCAGGAGAAGGAGAAGGGGGAGAAAAAGGAGAATGGTAAGGAAGGAAAGAAGGAAGGAAGGAAGGAAGGAAGGAAGGAAGGAAGGAAGGAAGGAAGGAAGGAAGGAAGGAGACTATTAGTCTCTGCATTTAGAAAGAGTGCATTGTGGTTGGAAATATATACAGGTAAATTATTTCAACATAACACAAGAGGTCCCCCCAAAGATGTTATGTGTGACAGTTAAGTATGCACAGAGAAAGGATGCTTAGCTGAAAGTGAGTGTCCAGGAAGACTTCCTCAAGGTCATGATGCTAGAGCAGAATTCTAAAAGTTCACAAAAGTCAAATAGTGGAAAAAAGAATTGGCACACACTGGATAAATACGTATTGAATTAATTGAAAAAATAATGAATGACTGAATGGATGAATAAGTAAATGGATGGAGGAATTCAAAATATCTTAACAAAGTTTCTGGACTCTAGGCTTTTAATGACCTGCTGGAGAGAAGAGTCAGAAACATAAGAACTCAATTATTTCCCCAGAAGAAATCTGAAAATAGGTTTTTAGTTGGCATGCTTTTGGCTGCACGAAATAGAATACATGACTACATGTGGCCTAAACAATCAATGTTTGTAAATGAATCTCTAAACACAAAAATTCTCAAGATACGAATCTGGTATTTCGTAGCTCAATTACACCAGACTTCTGGGCAACAGCTCTTCAGTACTCCTGGCTTCTCTTTGTGGTCTCAAGATGCTGCCGAAAGCTTAGGCATCATATCCTTCCACGATAATATACAGAGCAGGAATGGGGCTTCTCCCTACAAACCCTTCACTTCTACAGGAGAGGAAAATCTTACCCAGATTGAATTTACCAGATTGAAAACATTTCCCAGATTGAATTTCCCTAAGTTCCATTGGCCAGGATTGACTCATATTGCCTTGCTTATTTGCATGGAAGGCCAGAAACATAAGTATCTGGCATTTCAGCTTCTATGGAGAAAATTGGCTTTGACCATTCATAGGTGGGAGAATGGCTGCTGCTTATGCAAACAGCACTGCCTGCATATGAGCTAGGTGAATACTGAAGAGAAGAATTATTGACATATACATATGGTGCTCCTCCACATGCTAAGGCAACACAAGTGAACATCAGTTCCTACATATGAAACAATGAGAGTTTCGATGTGTTCTATAACTTTCACCATTTCTTGTGCTTCTGTCATGCAGAGATTCTCCTCTGGAAAATGAAGTGACTGTTTTTACACCCTATATCAATTCTGAGAAAATCAGTGACCCCTTTGTCTTACTCCTTATATAAACTCCAAGAAAATCAATGACCCCTTGGTCTTACACCTTATATCAACTCCAAGAAAAACTCCAACCCCATTAGAAAGATGGAACAAAGAGATGGACATCTATGACATGCCAGGTTCTTTACTAAGAGTGTAATACACATCATCTCATTCAGCCCTTACGTGGATCCTGACACAGGGATTAAAAGGAAACTAAGGTTCACAGGGTCAAGTACTTTTCTCAAGTCAGAACGCTGAGAGATCCTATAGCTAGATGTGCATTCCTGGCCTGCCTGATGGTAAACAGCATCCCTCTGTTAGTACATCCACATGTCAGAGGTGATTTCATGTATGTCTGAATATGCTGAACATTCTACGTTTGTGAGCACTCCTGCTTGTAAAACTTCTGAACAGTGACAACAGGTAGAAAATGTCTCTTTTAAGTCCCTCCTTGCTTATTTATTACTTAACACTTTAGATTCCATTTTCATAGCCCAAAAAATTTACACATTGTGCAATGACAACTATAAATCATATTCAAAATGACTTCTAGAACTAAAATACCAAGTATTTGTCTGAGGTTTACAGAAGTTTTCATTTGAAAGATTTACATAATTTGTTTTGACTCTTACACATTATTTGTTCAACAGATTTTCACTTCACATGTACCATGCATCATGCTCTATACACATGTAGATGTTTATAAATGTTGATTTGTGATCAGTCTCTAATTCAATAAATATTCCCTGATTATCTATCATAGCACCAACATCATGCTAGATTCTCATGAGTTAAACAAGTAAGCAAAACCTTGCCCTTACACTCAGAGATTCTGTTAGTTGAGAGTCATTCTTCAGCTATTCCAGAAAAAATATTTGTTCTGCTTTTTCCCCTAACTCAGAAATGAAATTTATAAAAGCATAAAACGTGTGCTGGTTTTTCTGTTTTCACCCACTCTAGATCCCACTCTCCACCCTTCTTCTTTGCTCTTCTCTGTGCCACATGAGGCCAACTCCTGTGGACAGCCTACTTCCCTTCCTGAATGGCGTCCAGTTGGATTCATTCAAAGAGCAGCACCAGGGAAATATGATAACCTTCAGGTCACTTCTTCTTGGCTCCGTTCTTGCTTAAGACTGTGTTTCTGGCAGGGGCTTCCTCCTCCCAGGAAGATGGCTCCTTCCGGGGTCGGGGGCGGAGGAAGGCTCTCCTCCAGAGATCTGGTTCTCACTGGGTTCCAGTAACACCATTTTCCCTGGGTGTCTTGACCATGGAGATGTAATAGCAGAAGCTTTTACTCATCTCTGGGTGCCTTACTCTTCCTTGTTTGTTCTCTTAACTAGCATACACATCTGTGGAGTCCCTTTATTAAAATATCTTCATCCAAACCACCCAGGGCAAATTCTGTTTCTTGCTGGGACTTGAAGTAATCAGAATATCAGAGCTGATGAAAAGTTAGAAATCCAATCTCTGTTTTTTATTTTACAGGAATGGAAACTCGGGCTCAGAGAAAGTTTCACTTGCCAGAGGTCACTCAGTCCCTGGGAAGGATGCGAACCAGCTCACCTGGCTCTCCAGCACATGCACCCCAGACCACCCCCAAGGATGTGACCCATTCCTTCTGTGGAATCTGATCTTCCAAACTTTAGACAATGGCTCCTTCTGCAAGCTTTCGAGCCTGCAAGCTAAGGACGTGAATGAACTGAGTCATCCCCACAGAGCTTCATTAATTTTAAGGCAATTTAAGATTTCTGAGTCATAGGTTTCAGTCATTTAGATTTTCCCAGCTGGTACTGTACTTGCCCACACACACTTTTCTTTAAAGATTGCATCTGTCTAGATGTGTGGCTCTGCCCACCCTTCCTCAGTTTCTGAGAAGAAACCCGACCTCGTAGAGTGCTACATGCAGGGCTAAGGCATTTCCATTTGCCACGTGCATTAGAGTCTTTGCCTGAGGGATTAACGGGATTAGCAGTCTGCAGCTTGATCCAGACTCTATCCACCAGAGACATGCACAATTCCAAATTCTATATCCAACACAATATTTTACCCAGTCTCCCAAGAAAACTCAGTTATGCCATATGGTGACTCCACTCACTGAATAATATTTAGCAACTTGATGAACAAGGACTGAATCATATCTTAACCACCTTGGCCAAATATTGTTTTATATAGCAACAGTATTAGTAATATATATGTTTTATTTTTTACACTAGTACTTCCTGCTACGCCCACTGAAAATTAAGAGCTAGACCTCACTGGAAGTAGACTACACAATAAAAGAGTTCTTGCTCATTAGCAACCTCCAATTCAATATTGCATTGTATGCATGATACATTCAGAATGTCTGCTTTTTCCTTCCTCCAGAACAGCTGCTGGGATTGAGCAATAGTCTCCCAGGGTAACGCAGCAGGGAATCCTGGGGCATTTCCCAGACACTGAAAACAAAGGACATGTATCCATGGGGAGGATAGGGCTTCGGCTCTCTCCCTCCCACCAAGAAGTTCTCCCTATCCTCAGTATGTGGGGGAGAAAATTAGCAAGCCTCTGAGTGAGGAGCCCCTGTGACCCAGGGATTTTAAGAAAGTCATTTTCCTCCCTGAGCCTCAATTCAATTGTTCAACAGGGATAATAATGAAAACCCTTTATAAACTGTAATACAACATGCAAATGCTAGGTTGGTCATTTACAATGTGCAGATTCTGTTAAAACTGTAAATACATGCAACCATGAGGAAGATGCAATCTGTATCTTCAACCATCTTACAAGTGGAAAATAGAAACTTGTGGAGATAACAGAGATAATTTCAACAAAATACAACTTGGCTAAGATAGAGTTATGAAAAGTAGAGAGACTCTCAGGTCAACATGAAAGTTCCTGAGGTTGCTAGTGCCCAAGAGGAAACTTGAATGATCAGCAAGATTTATAGAGGCTATAAGAATATTTATTCCCAGCAGCCAGGGGCATAAGCATTAGTTACTAGTCAGGATAATGCATGGCCCAAAGTGGCAGTAAATAAAGCCATATTTATAGCAATTAAGAAATATTAGGTATTATTACTGTAGGGCTTTCTGAAAATCAAAAAAAAAACAAAAACAAAAACAAAAAAACAAAAAAGGGACTTCTGAGACAGTCTCATGCTAAGGCTTCAGCAACTCTTCTCACCCCACCCTGTGGGGCCCCTATTGTGCCCATCTTCTGGGAAATTGTTGTAAAATGCTCCCTTGATTTATTACTGAGTATAAAACTAACCCGATACTTACTGATGTAAAACAACCCACTTCTTTATATCATGGTTTTGTGCAGCAGGAACTGGGGCAGATGGCACACCCTGGGGTCACTTAGTGACGTTCTGTTGGTGGCTGGTGCTGCTGGAAGTATTGAGATGGTTTCATTACCATGCCTGGAGCCTTGTCGGTTGGTTGGAAGCCTGGGCTCTACCAGGCCCATCTCCTTCTTCACATATTCTTGGGGCCTTTCCTGCTCATTTCTCTGGCCAGGTAGCTGGTTAGACTTATTTCCTGCCACCTCGAGGCTTCAAGACACGAAGGCAGAAGTTTCTAGGTCTCTCCAAGGCAAAGCCTTGGACTGGCTATATATCATATCTGCCATTTTCTATGGGTCCAAGCAGTCTCAGGTCAGTGCAGATTCAAGTGGAAGGAAATAGACTTCGCTTTTTAATGGGACAAGTGTCAAGTATGTATGGCTGTCTTTACTCTGGCACATTTATCTCTCCACTTATGGTCACCCTGTGTATGTAAGAAAGTCTTGTTGATTCCTGTGATAGTAAACAAAAGAAAAAAATCTCCAGTAAGAAAAAACAGTGCAGCATAAAAGAGGCTTCTGTCCTTCTTTTGTGAGTTCCTATATGACCCACTGTCCTGTGTCCAGTACCTAGCACAGTGCTTGGCACACAGAAGGCAATCAATCCACAGAACTTAGCTGACAGGATTTTGCTACTATATTGTTATGTGAGTGAATTTCTCACACTGAACCTTCCAGGAAAGGTGCCAGGGGAATCTTATTGCAAAACTAGCAGTTTATTGGGTTGACAAAGAGAACATTCAATTAAAAAGATTTTCAGAACACAATGGAATCATTTTAGTTGTGAAATGCGAGCTTAAAAGTTATCATTTTGAAACATCCAACAAGCATTTCAAGACTCCATGGCAAGATCCAGCTCCCTGTACACAGGCACAGATGGAGGGTCCTTGTTGGACACAGAAAAGCAGAGGACCCTGTGTAAATCCCAGGATTCTCTGCCCCAGTAAAAAGCCCAGGCTGTGTCCCTAGTGTCAGGCATCTAAAGGAATGCTACATATTGATTTATCTAACAAACAGTGATGACAACCACCATGTGCCTATCACCATCCTAAGCACTGTGAGTATAGAGGGAAATGAGACAGGCTCTACGTCTCAAAGACCTCTTGTTTCCAAATTAGAAAATTTTCTGCCCATTATTAGAGTCCAGGGAAATACTCGGATGTTATGAGGTGGTAGACTAAGATGGTGAGGGGCAGAGAGGCAGAGTCAGCCCACTACCCAGCCACAGAACCACTATGCCAGAGGGAAGAATCTTCACAGTATTAGGGAGATACCAAGTGTCTCAGTGTTATGTCAGTAGCTTTTAGCTTCTGCCTCCTTCCTGTTAAACATAATAATCTCTACCCCAAAATTAGCCTAGAAGAGGGTGTGGCTTCTATTTTGTTTATACTCTCTCTCTGGTTCTTCTCACATTTGCCCTGGATAAAACAAGCTGCCATGTGTGGGCTGACCTATGGAGAGGCCCATGTGGTCAGAAACTGAGAGTGGTTTTCAGACAACATCCAAGAAGAAAATGAAACCCTCAGTTCAACAACTTTCAAGAATCTGAATTCTGCTAGTAACTACATGAGTGACCTTGGAAGCAGGTCCTTCCCCAGTTGAGCCTTCAGATGAGTGCACAGTCCTGGCCTACATATTGATTACATTCTTTTGAATGATTCTGAGGCAGAAGACTTAGCTAAGCTATGACTGGATCCCTGACCCACAGAGATGATGATTTGTTTTAAGCCACTAAGTTTTGAGGGATAACTTGATATGCAGCAATATATAACTAATACAAGTGTATAAAAGAAGAATACAATTCAACTAGCTCAGCTTCCAGTCTACTGCACTTTCTACCACCCCATGTGATTTCTGGCTCATAAGGATCTTTCATCCAGACACCACGGGAGCAACTGGCTAGAGGAGTGAAGTTCTAGGGTTTTATTTCAAGAACTACATGTTTTCATGGTCTGACTACAGCCTTGTGTTTGTTTTCTGCAGCTTCTGTCTCTACCTCAGACAGACCTAACTGCTGTTTCTTATCTCAGCAGACCTGTGTCTTCCTGCCTCCAGGGCTTGGCACACTGTCTTCTCTTAGAAACGCTCTTCTATCTTGACCTGCTGATAGTCTACTCAAATTTCAAGGCCAGTTCAAAAGTGTTCCTTCCTTGTCTTCCTGGCTGGCAAGATTCTTTTTCTTCTCTGAATTTTCCACATACATATATATATACACACACACACATATATATACACACACACATATATACACACACATATATATACACACTCACACCCGTACATATATACACACACACATGATATATATATATGCCCTACTCTGTAACAAGGGGTATTCTCAAGGATAAAATGGCAAATAACATTCCCTGCCTTCGTTTATTTTACATTTGATAATTAATTGTAGTGTCTACTGTTGGCTTTGCAGTAGAATTACTTTATGTAAATTTCATGTACTGCAACTCAATTATAAATTCTGAGGGCAGTGATATGCACAGCCTCTGTGATGTCTATAGTAACAGAGTCCCAAAGCAGAGTAACTGTTTGTTATGGACTGAACTGTGACCCACCACAAATTCATATCTCAAAGCCCTAACCCCCAAAATGATTATATTTTTGGAGATAGAGCCTATAAGGAGGCAAGTAAGGTTAAAATAGATCATAAGGGTGGTTCCTAATCCAATAGGACTGGTGTCCTCACAACAAGAGGAAGAAATACCAGCGATGCTCAGGCACTGACATAAAGACCCTAGGAGGACCTAGCAAGGAGTCAGCCATCTGTAAGCAAAGGACAGAGGCCTCAGGAGAAACCAAACCTGCTGACATCTTGGCCTTGGACTTCCAACCCTTAAGAACTGTGAGAAAATACATTTCTCTTTAAACCACCCAGACTATGCCATGTTGTTATGGCAGCAGAAGCAGAATAGTACTGTCATTGACAAGACTGAGCCAAGCAGTGTAGTTGACTAAGTAGATTCACAGTAGCATGACAAAGCTATAGGCCAGAGGTATCCAATCTTTTGGCTTCCCTGGGCCACACTGGGAGAAGAATTGTCTTGGGCCACACATAAAATATACTAACACTAATGATAGCTGATGAACTTTTTAAAAAAAGTTTCATAATGTTTTAAGAAAGTTTACAAATTTGTGTTGGGTTTCATTCAAAGCCATCCTGGGCTGCATGAAGTCCATGGCCACGAGCTGGACAAGTTTGCTATAGGCCATAGGCTCAGACACATCTGAATTTCGATTCTGTCTCTACCCAACAAAAGTTACTCATTCTTGTTGAACCTCAGTTTTTCTTGTCAAAAAATGGGGTTACTCCTCCCTGTCTTTCACTGTTACCACAAGGAAGATATGAGGTAGGGTTTGCAAGTGCTTGTCATAAACTAAATGCAGAAAAATGTATTACCTCTCCCTTCCTTCTTTACTCCTCCCCAGGGAGAAAGATGGAAACAGTAAGATGGCCAGGCCAGACATTTGGAGCCTGTGACAAAAGGAAAATCCATCATACTGATTCACTCTATTTATTTAAAATCTCGATGGGTTTTTCATCAGAGATTTATATTTAATAAATATA
>NW_012107808.1:1004540-1012847 GCF_000951045.1 Mandrillus leucophaeus | reverse complement strand
AGGCTCTGCCAGCTCCTGATGAATCTCCATTTTCTGGCTGAGAATCCTTGCCATGCCTTCTGTCTGCCATATCTGTTTGTTGAGGTTTCTGCCTCTCCCACCAGGCTGACAGCAGCCAGAAGACACGAGATCATAGCAGATCTTTAACTTTTCTTGCCTTACACAGGATCAGCGAGGAGAAAGAGGCAAGGGGAGAAAGAGAGAAAAGAGGAGAAGGGAGGTGTTAATTAGGATTCTCCAGAACGACAGAATTATTAATAACAGGATATATGTATATATGAAAGGGAGTTTATTAAGGAGAATTGACTCACACTATCACAAGGTAAAGGAAGTCCCATGACAGGTCATCTGCAAGCTGAGGAGGTAGGAAACCTGTGGTGGCTCAGTCTGAGTCCAAAAGCCTCAGAAGTAGGGAAGCCTTCAGTCTGTGGTCAAAGTCCCGAGAGCCCCTGGCAAACCACTGGTGAAAGTCCAAGAGTCCAAAAGTTGAAGCACCTGCAGTCTGATGTCCAGAGGCAGGAAGCGTCTAGCACGAGAGAGTGATGAAGGATGGAAGACTCAGACAGCCAGCTTATTCCACTTTCTTTTGTCTGCTTTGTTCTAGCCATGTGGGGCTGGCAGCCAATCGGACGCTGCCCAACTACATTGAGTGTGGGTCTTCCTCTCCCAGTCCACCGACTCAAATGTTCATCTCCTCTGGCAACACCCTCACAGATACACTCAGAGACAATACTTTACCAGTTATCTAGGCATTCTTCAATCTAATCAAGTTGGCATCTAGTATTAACCATCACAGGAGGAGAAAGAGAAGTTTAACTAATGTGTCTATACTAATATTGGCCGTGGTGGTGGTGAGAGCCGACACTCACTGCCAACCAGACAGAAAGTGAGCACTTTACCTGTGTGCCACCTAAACCTCACAATCACTCTATGAGGTCTGTAGTATTGTTGTGTCATTTTAAAGAAGCCAAAAATAAGATTTAAGGGTATTATATAGTTTACCTAAGGCCATACAACTACTGAACTTCAGAGGAAGTGCTTAGGCAAATGCTTGGCCTATTTAATGATAGTTGGTTGACTTCTGCATTCAGCTTTTTTCTAGATGTGGTTTCCGCAGGGTCTGTCAGAGATCACACCTTGGAGTCACTGAGCAGCTGCGCTATTTAGAAAGCTGTTTACTTCCTGGAGTCAAAATCCTGTCTAACTCACATTTGTTAGTAAGCTCTTCTATCGAATCATGAGAAATTTGAATGATATCAAATTTCATACTGTCCAGAATGTAGCAATTAGATAGTTTTTAACTGCCTAAATGAAAAACAAAATGAAATCTGTTATTTGTCTACATTTTTGTATTTTATTAACCACAAAAGCAGGTGTAAATATTTGTAATGAGAATGTGGAGATATAGGTGAGCCATATTATTTATTCCATCCATAGTCTACTGAGTAGATTACATGGAGCTGAGACTCCATGCTACACTTGTACTACAGTCCACGTGAGGATCCAGGACTCATAATCAGAAACCACTATTCTGTAGATGTCACCTTTTTGTTCAGACATGTTTTCCTGTTTTGCAATGGTTAATGTTGTATTCACATGAAATTCCAGGCACAGGGCCCTGGTGCATGATCCAAAAATTGTCTTAGATTTAGAATGCTATTTGGACACAGAAGGTAATAAAAAGTGGAGGAAAGGGGGCAAAAGGAGAAAGTGCAGGGGAAGAGAACAGGGAGTGCCAGGAAGGAGAACTGTATCATACAAAGATTGCAGGATTTTCCACTAGAATGACCAGGTTGGTGTTCATGGGCTAGTAAATTCCTTGAGACTCAGGTTTCTTCTACTGAGGCTAATAACAAAACCTCTTTTAAGGAATTGTTGTTTGGATTAAATAAGACAAAATGCATAAGGGTGCTTGTTAAATTGGCAAGCCTGGTACACGTATTAATTCTTAACCTTAATCTGAGTTCTCAGGGTCATCCAAAGCCAAGTTGATGATTGATTTGGTGCCCAAATGGGATGGAATCTCAATGCGTTGGTGTTCAGATATTGGTTTACTTGTTACATGCCTGATTTTCCCACACTAAAGGTTATATTGTAAAAGCTGAAGGGAATTTTAAGTGGTAATTTGATTTTGCCTGTTTTCTTCATCAGGAAGATATTATTATCTTCATTCCACCCAAGAGCAATGATGGTCAGGGAAGTTAAATACCATTCAAGACCTCTGAAGTTTGTGAAACCAGCAGTGATCTGGACCCAGGTCTGTCTGCGCCTTTGAGGTCTGTGTGCTAAGTGTGGGAACATGCACCAGACTTACCAGAACACCCTTCAAATGGAATCATTTACAGTAACCTAGCACTCTATATAATATGTAAATTTGTAGCACTTCCTGGACTAGCTGCTTCATTTTACCTGTTTTTACTTTTCTTGATTAGCTGCTCAGCAATACTTAACAGGATGGTAGGCAATTTGCAACACTCAGAAAATTCCCATATGTTGGATTTCCCACCCTACTCTAATTTAAGAACAACAACAAAATTTTCTTGTATCTCATTTCACTTGTGAGCACGCAACAGCTATTTTCCTATGTAAGAAGAAGAGTTACGAAACCAGGGCCTAGAAGGAAGTGGTGCTAATATTGCTATTTCTTCTGTATTTATACACTGGTCATTTCCCAGTGGACAATTTATCCAGAGACAAAAACACATCCCCAGCCTAGCCATGGTAAAGTAAGCAAGCAAGCAAACAAGCAAGCAAAAAGGCATAGGTCACTCAAGTGGAAAATCCTGCGATCTTTGTATGATACAGTTCTCCTTCCTGCCACTCTCTATTGTCTCCCCTGCACTTTCTCCTTGTGTCCCTTTTCCTCCTCTATTGCCTACTGTGTCCAAACAGCATTCTAAATCGAAGACAATTTTTGGATCATGCATTGGGGCCCTGTGCACAGAATTTCATGTAAATACATCAACCACTGCAAAACAGGAAAGTATATCTGCACAAAAAGGTGACATCTAAAAGGTGACCTTTTAACAGGTACTACTAAAAAGCACCTTGTAAATAAGCAGCTGCTTCTCCAACATGAGCTGTTAAAAAAATTGAGAATGGAAATCACCATTATGGAAGGATTTTACGTGGGCCATTCAATCCAAAGGTTCAGTCAATTCTAGAAAGCCTAGTGATAAGCAATGTGATATAGTAAAAAATAATCACATAGTTTCAGAATAAACCTATTCTCCTGCCGCCTTTCTTCTCAATACACACAAACACATACACACACATGCACATACACATGACCTCCAGGGCCACTGAGTAATGGGCTACCATGGAATAAATTAATTAGTCTCTCTGGGTCCTGTTTCCTCAATCCGTAAAGTGGAGTAATAATTCGAAGAGTGGTACAAGAACTAGAGAGAAACAAAGTGGCTGGTCTAGCATTCAAAAGGGATAATTAAAATACAACTATTATTTAAGTTAGTAACAGAGAATATTCTCAAAGTAATGGGGCAATTTATGACAAGCAGTTAATACAGTCAACACGAGTCAAAGCATAGAAGCAAGCCACTGACCCCATCATCACCGAATGCAGCTAGGCATCATGACTATCTGCAAAGGATCATGTGGATCATGTGGACCAGTGGCTGCATCTATGAAGGTGCTCACCCTTTTCCCTGAACCTCTTCCTTCTTCTCTACCTACACAAATGGATGACAGAACCTCTTCATAAGTTAGCAGAACATTCAAGGAAGGCAGCAAGGGAGTATAAAGTTGAATGCAAAGTAATGTATCACTAACAGTAGAACTCAGGCAATGGTGAAGGACTCAGCTTAAGATATGGCACCTCCTAAAACATTACAGAGCAGGATGTATCCTGATTGGGTTTCCCATACATGGATTGGTTAAATCTTGCATGAAGCAGTAAGTGGGAGCACTTATCTTCTTGGTTACCTTTATTGACTCTGACACTAGGCAATCTGTAGATTCCATCATCAGGAGTATCTAGATGGGAGCTCAGGCATTAACACCACAAACTTCCTCATTATTGGCCAAGCATAACCATGTCACCTGGATTTTGAAGATGTCATTTAAAACCTGAGACATCCACATAGCCAAATAAGAGAACGGGGGAATGTAACCTTGAGCTGAGGGAGTGCAGCAAGGTGAAGGGAATGTTCTGGAAAAGATTCCAGGGAAACATGGAGGCACCAAATACGGAGGAGGAAATGATCCAAGTCATAAGCACAAAAGTAGGAGCCTGGAGTCCATGGGGTGATGAGCAGCTGGCCGGTATGTCACCAGGAGTGAGAGATGAAGTTGTTGGGAAGTTCTTGAATTTCAGGCCAATGGGTTTACGTCTAAGGATCTAACAGCTGCTTGGTCAGAATGTTTGTGTTCCCCCAAATTCACATGTTGAAACATAATCACCAATGTGATCATATTAGGACATGAGGTCTTTGTGAGGTGACAAGGTTATAAAGGCAGAGATCTCAAGAATAAGATTAGTGTCCTTATAAAAGATACCCCAGAGAGTTGTCCTGCCCCTTCCACCACATGAGGACAGTATGAAGGTGCCATCTGTGAACCAGGACTCTGGCTCTTACCAGACACAAAATGGGCCGATGCCTTGACTTGGACTTTCCAGCCTCTAGAACTGTGAGAAATACATTCCTGTTGTTTATGTGACATCAACATATATTTTATTATAGTAGCCCAAACAGACCAGGACAACTGCATTTTGCACAACCTCAGGGTTTCATTCACAGAGCTGTCAATGAGAATGGAATGTTCTGGAGTTCAGCAGGACACAGTCTGAATGCACATCAGCATTAGATGGAACTCTCTACAACTTAACCTAGAAGTTTGTCACAGAGTTTTGAGTCTACACATGACTTGCTGCCAGAGTTGAAAGAGGGGAAATGTTGTCACATATGGTAAAGGTCTTAAAGTGACATAATAGTCTTATGGTTTCTTCTCAAAAACCATTTATTATTATTTGATCAACACACACAGCACTTAGTTTAGGGCTTCACATTTAGCAGAGGCCCACTGTGTGTTTGTAAATGAAGGAACTAATGAGCAATGAAGTGAATAAGTGAGTGAAGGAGCAGCTAAATATATTTCAGAATAAAGAATGTTCTAGAAAACATGCACAACATGCTACTGACCCAAGACAACTGGATTTGTCCTACTGCAGAATAGACTGGTTTAAATATATCACCTTGTAATTATATGATTCTTTTTTAATTGCCACATATTTTATTATTGCTGCATACTGTATAGAACCATTTCTGTAACTATGTTTAACAACTCCCACACACCTTGCCATTACTGTAAACATGTTATCTGTTACTATTATTTCATGCTGGATTGCTTTCTATGAATGCATTCCAATAACAACAATAATAATAACGGCTGCCTTTTTTTTTTTTTTTTTTTGAGATGGAGTCTTACTCTGTCGCCAGGCTGGAGTGCAGTGGTGTGATCTTGGCTCACTGCAACCTCCGCCTCCCAAGTTCAAGAGATTCTCCTGCCTCAGCCTCCCGAGTAAGTGGGACTATAGGCACGCGCCTCCATGCCCAGCTAATTTTTGTACTTTTAGTAGTGACGGGGTTTCACAGTGTTGGCCAGGATGGTCTCGATCTCTTGACCTCGTGATCAGCTCGCCTTGGCCTCCCAAAGTGCTGGGATTACAGGCGTGAGCCACTGCACCCAGCCTTTAGTTTTTATTATAGGCAAAACATTGTGCCAGCTGCTTTATAAACATCTTCCATAATTGCTATGCATTAAGGCAAAATTTCTACTTGTAATTTCACTTTATAGATTAAGATATTCTAAATTTGACCAAAGTCATATGGCTAAAAAGTCAATGAATAAAGATCCCCACCCAGATTTTCCTACTACATTTTTTTTTTAATTTTTATTATTTTCCAATTTGCTAAGAATTACTGAGTTAACAGACATAAAAAATATTTAAGGCACTTGGTATAAATTATCTAATTTATCCTGCACTGCAATAGCTCCATGAATTTAATCAACAAACATAGCACTGAGCCATGAATTTGGCCTTCAAGGACAGGCAGGAGAATGGCCACTGTGTAATTTCATCAGAAGTCATAAATTCACTATTAATCATGTACAGCATCACTAGAGGTTTATACTATTTCTGCTCTCTCTTTCCTTGGAAGCCCAGTAGTATCGCTCCCTGTGATCTGCAGCAGGATCTAAATCCCACAACCAACCATGTCACTTCCCAATGTCAGCCTTGCTTTGCCATCTCCTCTACTGGGAAGACCACTGTTGCTAGCTGTGTCTATCAACCCCTTCCTGACCTAATCCCAATCAGTCTACTTTACCAGCCACATGCCTGGCCACTGCTCCCAGCTGCCACTGCTGGAACATGGTGCATTACTAGAAATTTCAGAACATCCCACTCCTTTGCTTTTCCACATTCCTTCCCTCTGCCTGAAATGCCAACAACAATCTCTTATTCATTTTATTTTATGACTCATAGGGCTATTTCAAGGTTCATGAAGACAGGAAATATATTTTTTAAATCACTGTATCTTCATATCCAATGTCTGGCACATAGTAGGTTTCAATAAATATTTGCTCTGGATTAGTTCAAGGTAATAAAAATCACATTTTCTGGGAAAACTCCCTGAGGTTCAGGAAAAGTCATTCCTTCCTCCATACTCCCTTGAGGCCTTGATATTCTAATTGCCACATTGTTACACAATGAAATTATTTGTCTCCCAGTCTTTCTGCGGGGCTAGACCCTGCGCTCTGGGGTGGCAGAGACCAGATCTTACTCATATTGGATCCCTAACACTCAGCACAGAGCCCGGCTTATAGTAAGCCTTCATAGATTTCCTGGAATTGAAAATATAATTCTAAAGCAACCACATGAGGTGAGCAGGGTGGGTACTGTGCTTCTCATCTTACAGATGAAGAAACAGGGACCTAGGGAGAAAAAATAATGTCTTCACCCAATCTCCATTTGAAATCAGAGGCCCAGCCAGGGCTAGCATAAAGGTCTCCCAAGCCCTAATTATTACAAAGCTCTTTGGCCACTGCATAGAGGAGGCTAGGCACCTCTCTTTCTGACTCAACAGCAGAGGTTGCTTCCTAACACAGGCACAGAGTCTGTTCCTAACACAGGCCACATGACTTCCTGGGGTAAGACTGGATTAGGGGACCCTGCTCGGCCAGTGGTCCTGGTGATCGCCTAGGGAAATAAATCTATTCTCCTGGGATCTGGGATTGAATCCTAGGCAGGTTTGTGGACAGTAGGATAGTGAGATGGGCTGAAAGGCACGGGGGCCACTTCTTAACTTTCCTTTTAACTCTGTGCTGCCGGGTGGCAGCTTGATAGTCAGTGGCCTTTCCATCTCTGGCCACATTCCCAGGACTCCTGATCGTTAGAGTGACTGTTGTCCCAAGTGGACATAATTATAAATAGCTCCCTTCTTTTACTGAAAGTGTCCTACAGTGGGCAATAAATAATGTAGTCCCCTCCTCCAGTGGAAAATATACTACACGCATGCAAAAGCTCAGAGGGCTCTAGGAGTCGTTCCAACTCCCCTTTCTCAGTTCCTTGATTTTTTTTTTTTTAAGTTTGTCCTCTACTAGATTGCTTCTCATTCACCAGGATATCTTAGATCAAGGCTGGCGTTTGAAGCCTCTGCCTGAGTTCAAGCCCCTTTCCTCCTGTGTTCCTGTCCAAGCCCGCGGACTGGAATCTCCCAAGGAAGTTAAGAATAATTCAGGGGGTGGCGAAGGAGGGGGTGGCGAAGGGGGGTGGTGGTGGCGAGGTGGGGGAGGAGGAACTGCAGCCTTCACCAGGCAAACACAAGAGGACTCAGGATGCCCAGCACCCTGGATGGGACCCAACAGCGCTCCCTGGAGGTGTGGGTGCAAGGTTTTGTCTAGCTTGGCCTCCAAGGCCCTCCAGGCAATGCCTTGGGAAGGGAAGAATTCGTGATTAAATTTGACCTGAGTCAAAAGATGCCTTCAGTTCCTCTTCTGCTGAAAATATTAGAAATACAAGCCCAAGGTGTGGGGATCGGGGGCAAGCGGTGGCACCAACTAAAAGGAAGCAATGGATTTCCTTTTAAATGGAGAGGAGGATGTCGGAGAGATACCATGAAACGAATTCTCGAAACTCCAGGCAGCAATACCGATGCAAGCACATTCCTCCAAAACAAAGCTCCTCGTTCAGGGCCACATCTTAGCCTGGGGGCCGAATGCTCAGAGCGTGCCTGGCTTTCTGGGGAAAAGCGCCAGGAGTATGAACGAGCTACGGAGTCGGCGCTG
>NW_012107808.1:992544-1003910 GCF_000951045.1 Mandrillus leucophaeus | reverse complement strand
GGCCCCGCTCGCTCCGAGATCCCCGGCCACGTAAGTAACTATTAATACCGCCTCGCCGGGGGATGCGGGCGTGCTGAGCGCGGGGATTGGCCTCGGGCACCGTCGGCCGTCCCCTTTAATTTTTAAATACACGGTCCCCTCTTTTCTCTGGGAGGGGGGCAAGCAAGAAATCAAAGAAGGAGGAGACAAGCCGTCAATTTTCTTCAAAACAAACCCCACCGGGCAATTTGGGCTCGGGGTAGTGGGAGACTGAGTGGTTGCAAATTATTCCAAGACGAGATCCAGTTCTCCAGCGGGAGAGGGGCAAAGGAACGCAGCGCGTTGGAAGGGCCGGGGACGCAGCTCCCATTGCAGCGCCCGCAGGACCCCCGCAAGCTCGTGCCGGCGAAATCGGAGACCGCCGATCTGTGCTTATTCTCTCTTGCACGTCTGGCTGCATTCGGAGGAAGACCCAGGGCGCAAGCGAGCGGCGACAGCATGAGCCTGTGCTGACCTCCGCGCGGCGGGCCGAGCCCAGGGCTTTGTCGCGGTACCTGCGCCCAGCCCGCGCCGCAACTCTGTGCCCGGCTTTTGCAATCTTTTGTTGGCAGCGCTGACCGCTCCAAGTTAAATGCTCCCTTGCTATTTTTCTTTTTTTTGTTTGTTTGTTTAATTTTTGGAGAGCTCGCGATCTTGGAAAAGCCTCAGACGCCATCTACAGTTAAAACGTAGGTAACTGCCCTCTCTCGCACCCCCCCTTCCACGCCCCCCACCCTTTCCACCAAAAAAAGGGGGTGCAGCGCGGATTCTGGCTGCCGTGCGTCGCCAGCCGGTAGACCCGTGCTTGTTTCCTTTCTCTTTTTGTTTGACTTCTAACGCGTTGGGACTGAGCCGCCGCCGTGAGCGCCCCGAAGACTGCACAAACTACCGCGGGCTCCTCCGCCCCGTCTGCGATTCGGAAGCCGGCCTGGGGGTCGCGTCGGGAGCCCTGGCGCTGCAGCTCAGCACCCTAGCAGCCCGGGTACTCATCCGGATCCACGCTGGGGATACACACACAGAGTAACTAAAAGTGCGGCGATTCTGCACATCGCCGACTGCTTTGGGGTAACAAAAGGACCCGAGTTGCCTGCCGACCAAGGACCCCCGGGAGCCGGGCTCGGAGCAGACAAGGTATCCGGCGGCGCCCATTTGGGGGCTTCTAACTCTTTCTCCACGCAGTCCCTCTCCTGTCCCCTCCCCTCTCGCTCCCTTTTAAAATCAGTGGCACCGAGGCGCCTGCAGCCGCACTCGCCAGCGACTCATCTCTCCGGCGGGTTTTTTTTGTTTGTCGTGTGCGATCCTCACACTCATGAACATACACAGGTCTACCCCCATCACAATAGCGAGATATGGGAGATCGCGGAACAAAACCCAGGATTTCGAAGAGTTGTCGTCTATAAGGTCCGCGGAGCCCAGTCAGAGTTTCAGCCCGAACCTCGGCTCCCCGAGCCCGCCCGAGACTCCGAACTTGTCGCATTGCGTTTCTTGCATCGGGAAATACTTATTGTTGGAACCTCTGGAGGGAGACCACGTTTTTCGTGCCGTGCATCTGCACAGCGGAGAGGAGCTGGTGTGCAAGGTAAAGGGCCAGGGGGTTGCTTTTTGTCTTTGGAAGGGGCCCGAGGGAGCGGGAGGGCGCCAGGCCCTCGAGTCTGGGAGAGGGAGATTCGCTGGATAATTACCGTGGCCTTATTAAATGGGTTTATTTATTTATTTGCTCAGGTTCGATAAGTTGCGAAGTTTTTAGACCGTTTCAGACAATGGGGCGGGCTGCAGTGGGGGCGTTTCGGGGAGAGCCCGGGGAGGGGAGGGCGGCGGGACTGCGCGGGGGCCACGGACACGCGTGCACCGAAGGCTCCAGGAGCTCTCTGCGCGAGGCCGGGTCCCGCTGCCCGGGGGGATTTCTTCCTGTGTCTAGCACCCTCCCCTTCCAGCAAGGATTAGGGAATCCCCCGGTAGTTTTAAGACTGATGACTCCGTTCCTTTCGCAGCCATTGTTCTTAGCAGCGGGCAGGTGTTAAACCTTTGTTCCGAAGGTGCCCTTTAAAACAGACACACAAAGGTGCCCCCTCCGGACGAGCCCAGGGGCCCAGCGCAGGGAAGGAGTTTACAAAGACCTTTCTTCTGCCTGGAGCCTTGAGAGGAGGGTTGGGGTGGAAATCAAAGCCGGAGCACTTTCTGGTGAATAGTGAATGCTTTGGGTCTTTCTCTCTGGTCTTGGTCTCTCTCCCCATCTCTAGACTTCCCTGCCTGCTCATCCCCCCTTTTCCGTTCCCCCCTGAACACACACCTTTGCCTGTAAGGTTAAGAAGCTCTCATTTGGAGCCCCCAGGGATCCGCAGTGGTAATACCACTGCGATGGACACTTAGGTTTCCTTTTTTGTCTTTAACCCCGAACAGTGACTGATTTATGTATATGTGTGTCTGTGTATCTTTATGTGCACCCACCGGGCCCCAGACAAGTGGATGAGGGGCGAAATAGTTTCCAAAAAAGAAAATAACTACAGTAGAGCATACTGCTACCCAGAATTGGACATAGATCAAGGATTCATTGTTACCTGATTTTAGATTTGCTGGTTTTTTTTTTTTTTTTTGAGGGGTAAGGGGAGAGTGGGGTACCCATTCTGCCTTTGAAATGGTCACTGGGCACGGTTGTGCTGCAAATAACACATCGCACTTTCGCCATTCACCGCAGACTACTTTCCTTATTTCATAGTGGACTGGAGTATTTCATTGCAAAATTTGGGTTTAGTGGAGATCTCCAGTCAGTTTTGCGATTGTTTAGTTCAGACCTTAGGGGGAAATCGGAGACTCTAAATGTTGCCCTTTGCTTGTCCTGAGCTTTGGTATTTTGCATCTTCTCTAAGTTATTGAGACCCAGAGCAACTGTGCCCGGTTAACCAAAATTCAGTAGCTGGATTGAATTCTCAGAAGTCTGCAAGGTTGCACAATAGGATAGTCATCCTTTGAAATGAATGAATTCCACAGAACTGCCACTCTTGTATGAAATATGCACAATCACCCAGCAGTGAATATTTTCATTCCTTTTGCTCAACTTCAGTAGAGCATTTTAATATTTTTCAAAGGCTGGAGATGCTTTTAAGTATAGGGACTCTGCAGCCAAATTCTGCAGGGGCATCTGGCTGTTACTTCTTTGTTTAAAACCAGAGGTGACTCTGGCCTCTGCTCTTTCTCCAGATTTTTCAAGACATATTTCACTTTGGGCTGACCTTACAGTGTCATTTGCAGACTTGCGCTCTGGCCTCAAATTGGACTTAATCTGCTGGTTTAGTTGTTGCAAAGATTGAATCAGCCCCTCACCAATTATAGTGTGGCTGCAAGTGGATTTAAGTGCAGTATCATTGTTCTGCTTGACAGAGGTCATCCCTTTAAGACACAGCAGCTTCTGTTTTCCTGACTTTTTACCAAAGATGATGTGGGTGACTTCTTATGCAAGCATAGTTGTGTATCTCCTAAGAAGCTCCAAGAGAGGTTTATAAGGCTGCTTCTCTGAACTGCGCTGAGAGATATATATGCTGTGGTCTGTTAGCTTACTTTAAGGCTCAGTGAAATCTACACATTGAATCCAGTTCCTTTTGATGTCTTAGAATAGAAGGTTCTTGTTTCCTAGCTGTGTGTTGACCAATGAAAAAATTCTTTGCAAAAACAGATCAAATGTAAAGATGCTATTTATTATAGAGGACTGCATAGAGAATTCCCTAGGACACTCTTTGGAGGAATAGAGATTCCAGAGTCATTTAAACAAAATAATCAAGGCTGCTTATTGTCTCCATGTGCCTACTTTTGCTAGATAAATGAATGAAGGCGTTTTAAGGAGTCTTTAACTGTATGTTTTCATGGAAATACTGGTAGCTACTGTGCAGATTGACATAATTACTATCTTGGCAGAATGGGTACTTTTTTTTTTGCAAATGTTATTAATGATGGTCTAATCTTACTGCCTTATCTGAACTGTCACATTACATAACCAAGGCTTCAAATTAAACATGTAAAGAGGCTGGCACCAGGCTTGTAGCTTGATTTTGCACGTGAAGATGATGGTTTAAATACCATTCCAAGCCCCTAAATGCCCCTGATAGCTACTAATAAAAGTTTGGCTCCTTCCCATCTGGGAAAACATAAATACTTATTTTATTTTTCATACTCTGTCCACCATCTTGGAATTTGGTCTCTTCTACAAAAGGTATGGCTACATTTGAAGCTGCCACAAATGTTAGTTTTTTAAAAAATTCTGTCTCCATTCAGTTTTTGAGCAGTGGAGCAGGATAATAGGCTAAAAGTGCTGAGCAAAAGTCACCTTTTATGTTTTTGTAAATGCACCTGGAAACAGGAAGTAGATTATAAATAATCATAACTCTGAGCAGTGGCGACAGAAGCTGCAACCCGGTATTTCAGAACACATCATCTTCGTTATATAATGCAGTGTTTACGTTAGCCACTGCAAAGCTTATTACTCCTTGAAATTTTTGAGCCTTCCCTGGGTTTCTGTTGCCTGCAGTCAGGGTGTTAAAGTTGATTCAAGCATTGCAGATTCCTAATTGAACAGGCCTCTTAGGTCACCGCTCTTAGGTCATCATTTGACGGTATCAGTGTGTGATTTGTGGTCTCTGGAGATGTTGAAGTATTCTTTCTTAAATTCTAGGTTATAGTGGCAGCAGCTGTGCCGCTTTTCTGAGATGCCTCATTATGGTTCATTCACAACATTACTGTTAACTTTGCTTCCTTGGCCGGGTTAGCACCAACTCTCTTGAGGTTTTACATCCCTGTTTGACTCACAGATTTTGTTTCAATTTTTTGAAGCTTAGAGCAACTTAACTCGTGGATTCTTAAATAGCAGTCTGTGGCCTCGGGTGGGCTTCAGAAAGCCCGTGAATCCCCTTAAAATGAATCCGGTATTGTGCATGCATTTGAGAATGGGCATTGTCAGCTAAGAGGGAACAGAGCTTTTATCAGATTTTATGTGACATCAGGACCCAAAAAAGGTTCACACTGTTCTAAATCAACATCTTCATTTTATGAAGCGGAGGGAGGTCCGGCAACCCTAAGCTCTTTATCCATCTCATCCAGATTACTGGTGGCAGGGCCCGGATTAGAGCCTCAAGGTTGCCGATTTCCAGTCCAGCATTTTTCCCACCACACTGCAAAATGATGATCAAAGAAAGTATGCTCTAACTAGTGAAAAAGCGATTTAGGCAGCTAAATGATTGTGAACTGATAGCATGCAGTGTATTGTTAGGGCGTTCCTGTCTTAGATGCTTTCCAGCGAAGCTCACCCACGCATGCCCCTGGCTCACGCACACACTGAATAGATTCATCTTACCCACATCCCAGGCAGATAGAAAAACCACATTCCAGGCCCAGGGACTTGTATTCCTGATTTAGTGGAGGTCTTGAAATGAATGAAAGCGCTTTTTTTTTATAACCTCAAAAATTCTCTGTAGTGTTCATTTCTGTTAGGTCTGTTTCAAAAGGTATTGAGGGTGCCTTTTCTTTTTAAGCAACCCCACAATGAGTTGGCATTTCACAGGCTAATTTTGATTCATAGAAAATCATTGCATAACTGGTTCATTGAGTTAGATATCTGTGGAGGGAAGAGAGGAAGAAGCAAGGCTGCTGCCCTATTAAGAAGGATTGTATTGTATTCCTACCTCTGCCACTGGGGGCTCGAGTTTTGACTCATTCTCTGAGCCTCAGTTTCCATATCTGTAAAATGAAAGTATTGAATTAGAGACCACTAGGCAACAGCTAGCGATTTAATCTCTTAATTGCTCATGTGTCGTATAACGCGTGTTTATGTGCATTTCTTTTCCTTTTTTTTTTTGTTTTTGAAGCTAAATAAAGTGTTGTTGATGTCATTTGAGGTGGATCACTTTCCATTTTTGCCTTAGTTCTATAAACACGCAATTGGGCTAGAGACAAAAATAATGAAAATTATTATTTGTGTACTGTATTACATTTTGCAAAGCACTATCACCTTCATTTTCTCATATAATCTTCCTAACACTGTAAGTCAAGTATCAGTTTCCCATGTTATACATAAAGATTTGGAGGCTCAGAGAGGTTAAGTGACTTGTTCAGTGCCACACAGCTGGTAGAAGGCAGGGCCAGTATGGTCTGGGTCCAAGTTCAGCATATTTTCTGTCATCTCAAAAGCCCATGCCTGTGGGAGGTGCAATGTTCTATGTTTTGGTTGTACAAGAGGCACCTCTGACTCTGGTCTTACTGTTAATCCTGTCGTAGGTGTTTGATATCAGCTGCTACCAGGAATCCCTGGCACCGTGCTTTTGCCTGTCTGCTCATAGTAACATCAACCAAATCACTGAAATTATCCTGGGTGAGACCAAAGCCTATGTGTTCTTTGAGCGAAGCTATGGGGACATGCATTCCTTCGTCCGCACCTGCAAGAAGCTGAGAGAGGAGGAGGCAGCCAGACTCTTCTACCAGATTGCCTCGGCAGTGGCCCACTGCCATGACGGGGGGCTGGTGCTGCGGGACCTCAAGCTGCGGAAATTCATCTTTAAGGACGAAGAGAGGTAGGTCTCATTCCTATCCAGACCTGGGGACTGTGATGGACTGCTTCTAACAACAGCTTCCTAGAAAAGTCTTGAGTGGACATTTTTTTTTTTTTTTTTTTTACTGTCTGTGGTCCAGATGAGGGGAAGGAATCTTAGGAGGGCAAAAGGAAGTGAATATTGCAATTTTCAAGTGTTTCGGGAAAGCAAATAGCTACTGTTTTAAAGGTGTCATCTGGTGCTTAAAGGACAGGTAACAGGATATTCTGCGACCCAGTGAATACGTATGATTGGTGTCTTGAATTCCGAAGGTGGCTGCAAACCTCTGTGGCATTTTCAATGCCAGTAAAGGCAGGGCCTTGAAAATTCTACCTGCAGAACACTCAGCACCCACAATCAGTCATTCATAATTCATTCATCCATGCACTCATTCAGTAGCTCTTACCTAAGCTTATATTAGCTATTAGTCACAATTCTCAGTACTATTAATATCTAGGTGAATTAGATAGTCAACTGACCGATGAAGGAAATGCTACCAGCTCAGAATAGAGGTCCGTGCTGGGTGGGATGAGAACTGGGGTGGTGGGGACATGTCAGTTCTCCCTAGGACTTGGAGAGTCAAGGAAGGTTTTATAGGAGGGGTGATTTTGGAGCCAAGACTTGAAAGATGACTGTATTTCAGGAAATGTGGGAAAGACCGCATTCCAGGTGAGGAAACTGCTGATGCAAATGCATGGCACTGCAGAGGTCTTGGTTATTTGAGGAGACAGCTGGACAGGATGCAGGCAACTGGGTTATGCCATTAACTCATTACCTTCTATTTAGCAGACGCTGCTGGGGCCCTGCTTTCTCTCCCAGCTGATTTTGATTATAAGAACTCCTTCAAGCACTCTTTTTTTCTTTTTAAGAATATGAGTTTGGAGGAACAGAGGCAACAGATCTATATTCATTGCTCACCGTAGTTCGTGAATGAGGCTCCACATAACGTGGAGACCAGCTCATGTCTTGATCTTTGCTTGTGAATGCCTTTCCCTTTATTAACAAACTGAGAAGGGGCAGCTGTTGGAAGATCTAGAGTGTGGAACCACACTTACCTTTTCTCTTCCGCTCAGATGCCTCTGCCCGTGGAGCCTGGACATGTTTCCCCTGGTTTTGCCTTTGATGCCCTCTGTGATCTTGGACTGGTCCTTCGTCTGTTTCCACCCTCCCTCTGCCAGCGTCATATTTCTCCTTCTGTTACCTTCTGTATGCTATATTGGCTCTAAGGTCTTTTCAATTAATAATAAATTGGCATATGTGCTTCTTTGAATATTCTCATTTGGAAGATGAATATATGTGGACTCTCAACAGAATACTGACAAAGGTATTCTCTTTACCCTTCTATGTTCCACCTTTCTTGGAGATTTAATAACTGCGTCTACAAAAATAAGAGGTCACATTTGTTTACCCGTTACCATAAGGTTAAAGTTTAACTTAATTACCTCTCCCTATTGGAGAAGTGAGTATTATCATGTCCATTGCATAGATGAGAGCTCCAAAGTGCAATGTGGTGAAGTCCCTTGAGTATTATCATGTCCATTGCATAGATGAGAGCTCCAAAGTGCAACGTGGTGAAGTCCCAAAGTTAGGGACAGGAAAGAGTCGAAGTAAGGCCACATTCACTAGTAAGTCAGCTGTCAAGAAATTCATTTGTCTGCCAGAGGGCATGAGGACAGCAAATGCCCTTTCGCAGGGATCTGTGTTTTTAAATGTCATCTTTGATTGTGTTTCCATAGGAAGGAACTCTCGGGCACCAACGAGTAGAAGGAATGGCCTGTTCAGGAATAGGACCCCCATAGTGAATACATATTTGTGCAGATGAGTAGAGCAGAGTGGAGGTCCCCAAGTCATAGAACATGGGAACGAAAGTGGACCCGGAGGTTGCAGAGTCTGTGTGGCACTCTCTTGTTTTGCTGCCAGGAGGCAGAACTCCAGAGGTGAAAGCATGCCCCAGTGCGCACAGCTAGCTAGGAGCCAATGAAGCCAGGCCTCATCGGGGCTGTGGAGGGCTTTTACTCCCAGCCTTTGCTTCTCCTTTATGAGTGTGTCATGGCACAGCCAAAATCCTTGATGTCCCAGGACCCAGGGAAGAAGCTTCCCACCTCAGGAGTGTGTACCTCTGACATTCCATCTGGAAGTTATGTTTGACTTTTGTGAAAGAACGTGACCCTGTCCAGAGATAACCAGCAAGGAGTATCCAGTGTGAATGGGAAACCAAAACAATTCCCTGGACTAAACATGTCAAAGCAAAAGCCTTTTTTTCATTTTAAAGAGCATTTTCCAAGGTAAAAAGAAAATGTAAGGGACTGTAGGGAGCTGGCCTATGTAGTCCCTACAGTACGGTGGCATGTGTGATAGCCCCTTTGCCCATGCAGCCCTGTTGCCCCATGGGCCAGCCTTGAGGCTTATGCCCTGTAGGACCTTGGAGAAAATGGTAACTCCTCCACCTGATCAGTGAGGTTCCTTGGCCTCATGGCAGGGTCACCTTGCTTGCTCAGTTTCGCACAGCCAGTCTGAGGGTTCAGCCAGCCTAGAAATCCTGTCATTTCATCCAGAGTTCTTCCTCCAGCCCAAGTCACGTGGAGGTCCCAGTGGGCTGGCCTTTCAGGAACATGACAGGTGTCTGTCTGGGCAGCTCTGAGAAGGTCGCTTCCGTTTTCAAGGACATTTTGAATGTTCTCAACAGTAGCTGATTGATAAGAGCTTTTTGTTTTTCTAAAATCCAACTATCAACTAAGGAATCATGCCTAGTCACCTTTTTCTTCTTGTTGTTCTGTATTTTAACCTCTTGATTCCAGAATGTGAAACTTCTGCTTTTTGTCCCACAGTGTATTTCTCCTTCTCTGCCTCCTGGCAGCCTTGAGTTTCATGGCAGATTCTCTTATTTGGCCTGCATGGTGGCCTACATGGAGCCCATCGCCAGCACTTCCTGAGGGAAGAGTGTGAGGCCAAGTGTCAAGGGCCCAGAACCTCATTGGCTCCATGCTTGCTGCTGGGAACTCTCATCTTCCATTCTAATTGCATCACTTAGTAGAGCTAAAGCTTCCTTCTCCCTCAAGAACATCGAAAGTGTAAGGAAGCAATGGGTTACATTTTAAAGGCTTTTGGAAAGCTAAACCGTGGAGTCAGTGTCTGTTTCTAACCTTTCGGGCATTGGTCCCACGGTGAAAAAGCCCAGAAGCAAATTTGGGAAGTGCTGCTTTATTCATCTTCTGACCATTGCACACCTCTTTTGTGCATCAGTCTTCTCCCTCCCAGTGATGTGCTTCTTGAACTCTGGTGATCTGGAAAGCGATGGAAAGTGCAGGCTTTACGTATGAAACTGGCTGAGGCCCACCTGGTGCAGAACAAGACCTGCCTGTGGGCTGACTCCTTGTGCCTAAAGTTTCGATTGTGTGCCGTCTGCGACTCTGCATCCATGGCCATCCATGGAAACGTTCTTAGTGGAACTGCCAGCGCCTTCACTCCCATCCCCCACTGGTAGCTTTGCAGGCAGACACGGATGATCCTAGTGTTGTGTTTGGACCTGATGCCAGCGTGCCTTGTGCTGCTAGGTAGAAAGGCAGCAGCTCAGAGTCTTCTGTTTCCATGTTACTTTGAGTTGAGTTTTAGGTTTAACTTCTGGCTCTTCTTAGCTACCTGATCTTGGATAAGTCATTGAATGTTTCTAAGCTGCGGTTTCCTCAAAGCAGAAATAATAATGGCATTCCTGTCGGGCAGTTGTGAGGGTTAAATGAGATGATTCTGTGACTCACTGGGCAGGGCAGGCACTCATGATGGGACATCTGTTCCTAGAGTCATGGATGAAATAGTACCATTATAGGAGAGCAGTTCCCAGGACTCAGTGGGTTCTTGAAGAATTAAGTCGGTCTCTTGGGCAGCGTATTCTGAGAAGAGTGGCATAGGGGTTCAGATTTAGGCCACACCCTCCTCTCTGTTTGGCTTAATTATAATCATTAAATTAATGCCAAAGGTCAAGTGCATCTGGTCTGGAACCTGAGGCTCAGAAAGGCCAGATTGACCCTATGTGCGCTGGAGTACGCGGCCACAGGCACATGTAGGGGTTGAAGGATCGTACCCCACCATGCCTGGATCAGCGTCTGTGTTACCGGCATTGGACTGCTGCTTCTCCGTCGTTCCCAGAGATGTTTGTGCAGGGCAGAGCTTGGTTCTTTTTGTTTATACTACTGAAAAGGAAAACCTCAGGGCCCAGAGGCATTGAGCAGCATTTTAAGGAAGTTAATCTCCAACTCCAGTTGAACTCACCTGGCCACACCCTGTGCATCCACAGTTCCTGTAGTAAAATCTCAGACGGTCTGTGTGTGGTAGTGACCACCCTGCTGGTTGGGGCTCAGAATCTGATAGAAGGCAGTACCCACATCCCCAAAGTGCATGCCCGGTGCACTCTGCCTCCCCCTCTCTGCTGTGGCATTGGGGTGACCTGCTTGATCGGTCTGTTCTTAGAAGCCCCATGTTTCAAGCCCCTCCAATTCCATTTTAATTCATGGAAAGGCCTAAGCTTGGGAGAAGTCCTGTTACTTCTATGTAGAGTCAGAGCTGCTGTCTGGATTCCAGTCCCTGCTCTTGCACTTGTTAGGAAAGGACCTTGAGAAGTTACCTAAGCTTTGTGCCCAGACTGCCTCATCTGCAAAGTGGAAATAACAACAAGACTTCCCTCATGGAATTAAATGTATTAACACAAGAGAACCCAATGGCTAGCACACAGTCAGCCATCAGCGGCCGGGAGCTCCTGCCTAGCGCACAGTCAGCCATCAG
>NW_012107808.1:989576-992303 GCF_000951045.1 Mandrillus leucophaeus | reverse complement strand
GGGAGCTCCTGCCTAGCGCACAGTCAGCCATCAGTGGGTGGGAGCTCCTGCTGACGGAAGCCTCGTCTGCACTCAGTGTCACTCTGTGCTCACAGGGCCAGTTCCCTGGCCCCCTCAGGATGCGAAGAGCCCTTTGAGCAGGTGCACCTTTATGCTGCTCAAGGAAGGTGGCTGGGGCCTTGTTCCCACAGCACTTCCTGTTTGCTTTTGCCCATTGGATTTCTCTCTGGGTTCAAGGCTTCCTGCCATCCGCCTGCCACTCTCTGCCTCCAGTCTCAGTTCAGTGTTGACATTTCCTTGCACAGAAGGACCCCATGTGAACTGAGAAACATGCTTCTTTACGTGTTTCTTCTTTGGGTAGAAGATCTTTATCTCTTGATGTGACAGGTTTCATTTCCTCTGCTTTGTGGAAGCCAATCAGTGCCTGCTTCTGCAGGGTGGAAGCTGCGATTCTTTGCAGGAACTCAGTGGCCCGGGGGCTTTCGGTATAATAAACGCCACCTGCCCAGATCCACAGACCTGTGCCTCCCCGTGGGGTGGAGGCCTTTCTCCTTCCCCCACCAACAGAGGTCAAGGCACGCTTTCTCAGCTCTTAGTATCTTTATTGGCTCTTCCTTTAGATCTTCAAGTTGCGCCCGCCTCCATTGAGGTCTCAATATCTAACAAAGTACAGAGGGCAGGCATCAGAGCCCTGGAGACCAGACTCAGCTTTTCTTTCATTAAAAGCTGTGTACATTTTTTCAAGTTGTGGGCACTTTGTGTTTTGGGAAAATACCTTTCGTTTTTGCTTTGAAGGAAACAGAGCTCCTGGAATTCCCTTATTTGTAAGGAACCCCTTTATGTACTTGAGGTATTGCCAACTTTTGGGGAGGGCTGGCGAGCCTCCTCTTCCCCACGGTGGATCAGTGATGTCTCTCCCATAGCACTTCCTTTCGTCATCAGAGCTCATCTCCTACTGTATTTTGATGGTCCGTATGTGCATCTGTAGACGGTCCTTGTGCCCTGCTGGGAGCTTCCTGGGGACATAGGCTGTCTCATGTTCACTGCTCCTGGCACAGGTTGGGCCTTGCTATTTGTTGACGGAATGTCTCCTTTTTTGAGTGGGAGCAGCTCAGGTTGGATGCTAATGACAGAGAGAGAGAGGCAGGGGTAAGTAGAGCCTTGGTGTCCGAGTCATTGCCTGGAATCAATCCTGGAGTCATTGCCCAGGAAACTTACACATCCCCGATGGAGATACCTTTTCATAGAGAGCTATTTTCAAAGTTTCCCATCAAGTGAGAAATTTACCCATCATTTCCCTTTTAATGATTTATGCAAAAGTGACATTTATTTAAGACATTGTTTTCAGTGTCTATGGCAGGCTGTAATTTTATTCATGAAGGGCTTTTCTCATCACAGTGAGAGAGGGGAGAGCTTCCTCCAGGTTCCACGCTTCTAAGTAGACTAAATAGTAGATATTATTCAGCAGGATTTCTTGCTGGGGTGCTTACTACGTGTACTTTGTAACTAGTTGATGGGCTAGTGTGTGTCCCCAAGCAAACCAAGCAGACCACTGACTAAAACAGTGGTCAGATTTTTTTATTACTCCATTTAGCCCTATGGTCTTAGGCTGCGTTCTCTGAAATCATGAGAAGAGACAATGTATTAACATGTTAAGTGTCCGGCACAGTGTCTGGTGCCCTGCAGCTACTTGAATACATAGCCGTCATTATTGCTCTTGGGCATCCTCTGATGTCGTTGAGCCTCATAACCCAACAACCTGGAGATTCAATTATTTATTTAACAAATATTTATTGAGCACCTATTATGTGCCAGGCACTATTCTTGGTGTTGGGGATGCTACAGAGCCCAATGAGACAGAAACCCTGTTCTCAGGAGACCTACATTTCGATGAAATTATATCTAGGGCCCACCATGTGTTTTACCCGTAATGTGATTCACAAATTTAATTCTAATTACCTACCATATTTAAATTAATCAGTTTAAACCCAATGAGTAAGATACTCTTATTTTCACCGTTTTACAAATAAGAAAATTGATTCTCAGAGTCTACTGGCCAACCAGTGGCAGACCTGGGGTTGGTACCCAGGTCCCTGGCTCCAGAGCCCAGGCTCTCAAATACTAGGTTGTCTCCAGGAAATAGACAACAGGTAAACTACCGTCTCTTATGCCCAACCCTGAGAAAGAATTTTCTCATGCAGTTAGGCAACAGGTGTGCACCAGGAGGACCTGACTAGCCAGGGTCAAAACTAGGCTTACGACTCGGTTTTCCTGAGCAGTCATGGACTGGGCCACCAATGAGCCAAGCCCGCGGGCAGTCCTAGGTCCTGTTTTCCCATTCTGTGGGTGTTGTTTTTTTTTTTTTTTAATCCCAGGGAACTATACAGTGGGCTTCATTTCTTTTTCTATCCCCCATGCCTAGCACTGGACTTAGCAGTACTTAGGAAAGTATAACTGTTGATGCCGTGGATATACAAATAGCCCCTTCTGTCCCAGTGGCATGAATATCATAAGAAAAACCCACTAGCCATATTGACAGTGGAAGGCAGTGGATGGAAACTCATTTTCAATGTTTTTTTTTTTTTTTTACTCAATACTCTTGGGAATTTCTCGAAATCATGGAACAGAGTCCAGTTTATTTGAAATTTCTTTGGACTCTAGCCATTGCACTGCTTGAGCACAGAGTCTTGCCTAGATGCCCTGAACTCCAGACAGAATGTTGGAGTC
>NW_012107808.1:864569-989526 GCF_000951045.1 Mandrillus leucophaeus | reverse complement strand
TTTCGTTTTTGCTTTGAAGGAAACAGAGCTCCTGGAATTCCCTTATTTGTAAGGAACCCCTTTATGTACTTGAGGTATTGCCAACTTTTGGGGAGGGCTGGCGAGCCTCCTCTTCCCCACGGTGGATCAGTGATGTCTCTCCCATAGCACTTCCTTTCGTCATCAGAGCTCATCTCCTACTGTATTTTGATGGTCCGTATGTGCATCTGTAGACGGTCCTTGTGCCCTGCTGGGAGCTTCCTGGGGACATAGGCTGTCTCATGTTCACTGCTCCTGGCACAGGTTGGGCCTTGCTATTTGTTGACGGAATGTCTCCTTTTTTGAGTGGGAGCAGCTCAGGTTGGATGCTAATGACAGAGAGAGAGAGGCAGGGGTAAGTAGAGCCTTGGTGTCCGAGTCATTGCCTGGAATCAATCCTGGAGTCATTGCCCAGGAAACTTACACATCCCCGATGGAGATACCTTTTCATAGAGAGCTATTTTCAAAGTTTCCCATCAAGTGAGAAATTTACCCATCATTTCCCTTTTAATGATTTATGCAAAAGTGACATTTATTTAAGACATTGTTTTCAGTGTCTATGGCAGGCTGTAATTTTATTCATGAAGGGCTTTTCTCATCACAGTGAGAGAGGGGAGAGCTTCCTCCAGGTTCCACGCTTCTAAGTAGACTAAATAGTAGATATTATTCAGCAGGATTTCTTGCTGGGGTGCTTACTACGTGTACTTTGTAACTAGTTGATGGGCTAGTGTGTGTCCCCAAGCAAACCAAGCAGACCACTGACTAAAACAGTGGTCAGATTTTTTTATTACTCCATTTAGCCCTATGGTCTTAGGCTGCGTTCTCTGAAATCATGAGAAGAGACAATGTATTAACATGTTAAGTGTCCGGCACAGTGTCTGGTGCCCTGCAGCTACTTGAATACATAGCCGTCATTATTGCTCTTGGGCATCCTCTGATGTCGTTGAGCCTCATAACCCAACAACCTGGAGATTCAATTATTTATTTAACAAATATTTATTGAGCACCTATTATGTGCCAGGCACTATTCTTGGTGTTGGGGATGCTACAGAGCCCAATGAGACAGAAACCCTGTTCTCAGGAGACCTACATTTCGATGAAATTATATCTAGGGCCCACCATGTGTTTTACCCGTAATGTGATTCACAAATTTAATTCTAATTACCTACCATATTTAAATTAATCAGTTTAAACCCAATGAGTAAGATACTCTTATTTTCACCGTTTTACAAATAAGAAAATTGATTCTCAGAGTCTACTGGCCAACCAGTGGCAGACCTGGGGTTGGTACCCAGGTCCCTGGCTCCAGAGCCCAGGCTCTCAAATACTAGGTTGTCTCCAGGAAATAGACAACAGGTAAACTACCGTCTCTTATGCCCAACCCTGAGAAAGAATTTTCTCATGCAGTTAGGCAACAGGTGTGCACCAGGAGGACCTGACTAGCCAGGGTCAAAACTAGGCTTACGACTCGGTTTTCCTGAGCAGTCATGGACTGGGCCACCAATGAGCCAAGCCCGCGGGCAGTCCTAGGTCCTGTTTTCCCATTCTGTGGGTGTTGTTTTTTTTTTTTTTTAATCCCAGGGAACTATACAGTGGGCTTCATTTCTTTTTCTATCCCCCATGCCTAGCACTGGACTTAGCAGTACTTAGGAAAGTATAACTGTTGATGCCGTGGATATACAAATAGCCCCTTCTGTCCCAGTGGCATGAATATCATAAGAAAAACCCACTAGCCATATTGACAGTGGAAGGCAGTGGATGGAAACTCATTTTCAATGTTTTTTTTTTTTTTTTACTCAATACTCTTGGGAATTTCTCGAAATCATGGAACAGAGTCCAGTTTATTTGAAATTTCTTTGGACTCTAGCCATTGCACTGCTTGAGCACAGAGTCTTGCCTAGATGCCCTGAACTCCAGACAGAATGTTGGAGTCGGGGGATCTTAGATATGGGGGTCATTCTATCTCGCAGACATTTATTGAGCACCTACTCTGTCCTCCAGTGCTAGGTGTTGATGGTACAGGAATCAGTACAAGAGAGTCCTTGCCTAATGGACGTAATCATGATTCAGTAGTTACTTAGCTGTAAGCATTATTTAACAGTTCCAACAGTGGAGTACGGCGTGGAGAATGGTCACCTCTGGGAGGTGATGAGCTCCTGCGCGAGGTTGGCCTGAGTGCTGTAGTACGGATGGGGAGGTGCCAGAAGGATGAGTCAAGCCAGAGGCACAAAGAACCATGTGTAGGGAGGGCTGTGCTGCTGGAGGGTCACCTGTGCTAGGACAGAGATGAGGCTGAGTCCAGGGCCTGAAAGACACACCCCTCACCTCCAGCTTGACCTGAAGCCCAGAAGGAACCATTGAAAGGTTTTTCTGGAATGCAGGGACAGGTTTGTGATTCTGGAAGTATATGTGAAGGATGGACTGGGTAATAGCAGCCGGGCATGGGTTCCAGGAAGAAGTGGCTCAAACCGAGACTGTGGCAGTGGGATTGAAGAGGTGGGGGCAACAAGTGGGGCTTTAAAACCGACCCTTTTATCTCCAAAAAAATGAGGAGGAGAGTGTGCGTACCCAAGGTCCCAGATGTGTTAGTGGCACAGCCAAGAGCAGGACCCAGGTTTTTCGACCCGATCTCATTCATTACGTGCCTGAGCGCACAGCTCCACAAGCCTGTGTGGGGCTCCCTGTCGAGGGCAGCGTCCCCATCTGGCCCTGCGAGTGGGTGCAGAGATGCACTTGCAGGCCTCGCTGAGCTCTGTGAGCTCCCACCCCACACCTGGAACAAGACTGGGAAAATTCTGGACCCTGAAGCACTCCTAAGCCACCGGGCAGGGCAGCAGCACCACCGCTGGGTGTCCCTGGCCAGCACTGAGCCTGCAGAAGCTTTGTGGAGAGGTCAGTCCATTATACAGGGGAGGAGGGATTCTTCAGGAGCCGTGGCTGAATGTCTCAATGCAGGGAGTGAATGGAGTATTGATGAGGAATTCCTGTCAGCGTGGCATCCTCTTTCTTGGGTTTCCCTTTCTGTTCCTATGGCGACAGGATGGACTTCCTCTGTGAAGCCCCAGCGGCCTGCAGGCTGTGCTGTGTGGTGTCTGCGTGGGGGCGTGGGAAGGTGTTCGGGTACAGTGAGACTCCCCTGTTCGTCCAGGCACCACGGATGGGAGTCAGGGGCGGGAACATGCCCCTGCATGCGGACAGGGCAGGGGTTCTGTCGTGGCTGGGTAGATGGCACTGCAGAAAACATCTGAGTATTTGAGTCAGATTGGGTTTCTTATCCCCACTGTGCTATTTCCAAGCAAGTTCCTTCATCTGTCTAAGCTGCTGTCGTCTCCTGCATCAAATCGGTGTGGGGGCACACCCACCTTCCAGATTGTGTGGCGTTGTAAGGTAACGAAGCATATTCTCTCCCTGTAGACATCTCTCCCTCCACCACGACACCCTGAGATGCTTCCCCTGTGGCTTACCTGTTGCTCTCCTGCCCTGAGATGCTTCCCCTGTGGCTCACCTGTTGCTCTCCCTGCTAATTTATGGGCCACTTGAGGTAGGAGTTGGGGTGGTTCACTGACTCTACAAGACCTGGTGCAGAGGTGGCTCTCAGAGGTGACTGTTGGAAAAGTCTGTGCATACAGGAACCAGAATTAAATGCACGACAATTTATTTGGAATCGTTTAGTGGCCTGTGAAGTTCTAATGAGGCTGCCAGGCCGGCATAATGGTGCCTACAGTGCCAGGTGGTCCTTCCCAGGCCGTTGGTAGCAGTCGTCCTGGGCGGGACCCTGGCTTTCACAACTGGACTGGCTGCCCAGAGTAGTGTTTCAGTAACAGTCAGGGCAAGGTCAGATCTGGCAGCAGCTAACCTTTTCACTTGACCCTTAAGCCTATCTGGACCGCCTGACCGGACGGCCTTCAGTGATTTCTCTGGATTTCACTGACCTTAGGCCACCGGACTTCCCATCCCTGCCAGGCCCACTTTGTCTGGCTGAACTCCCAGCTCAGCCTCACCCTGGCCCACCCTGTCCTGATCTCTTCCTGCCAAGAGCCCAGGGTGCTGTTTAAAGATTTAAAAGCACAGCATGATTTGCTCGTGGAGACTATTTTTTGATCTTGTGGATCAAGCACTAAACTTGGAATTAAAAACCGGGGTTTGAATCCCAGCTCTACCACTGGCTTGCGAGGTGGCCTTGGATAAGTCAGATCTGCTTTCTGTTCCCTCGGTTTCTTCATCCAGTAAATGGGCAGGTCTAACCACCTGTATCGACCTCATGAGCTATAGCAGTTAGCTGTGAATGGGATGGTTTTGTACCAGATCTAGTACTGAATAAACTGGGCCACCAATGAGGCAACAGATGGAGACAGATTTGTCTCCATCATCTCAGGGTCTCCCTTTAAAAGTTTTTCTTTCTTTGGCCCTAAGTAAATCAGTGATTTTAGTACCAGAATGTATTTTGGAAAGAGCAATGGCAGTAGAGTCCAGATGTAGATTTCAGAGCTCAGCTTCTTCAGCTTCTTTGTGTACAGCCTGGGGCATTTAATTCCCTGTGCCTCAGCTTCCTTATTTATTAGGAAACATGCATATATCATACTTGTCTTTTACTTTGTTAGGAGAAATAAGGATGCAGGCTGTTAATAATCTTAGCATCTTGTAGATGCTTCACACATAGTTTCTATTATTGTTACTATAATTATTATTAGGATATTATACGGTGTGTTGTAATCACTAGAGCTTAAGAATTAAAGGAAACTTTAAAATCTGGAATTCTGAAGCTAGAAGAGCCCTTTTCAGGCCCTGCAGCTATTTGTTCTTATTTTACAGAAGGGAAATTGAGGCCGAAAGGACCAAGGGCCACACTGGTAGTTCAACTTACTGGCCCAAGGGAGCTCTGGAGCCTGTACTGAGAGTGGATGGGGGTGCGGGGAGAATTGGGGCTTTCAGGGCCGATCTGTGCTGCTCCACAGATGCTGGGAGAGGAACCACACCCTGCTGGTTTTGGCTTCCTCACCTGGCACCGGGATCCGGTGACACAAGGCCTGGCACTGGGCTGGGCCGTCATTGAGTACACAGGCTGCCCACGTGTAAGCCTTGTTCATTCAGCAGGTTGAGAGCAAAGCAGGCTGTTCTCTTCCCATGCCAGGCACAGTTTGCAAAAGGCCTGCGGGGATCCAGCTTCTCTGGCCAAACCAATCCTACCCCAGGCTGGTGGCTGGCAGGGAGACGTCTCTTCCCCTGAGAAGTTACTGGAGATAACCATTGTCATTTACAGCGTTTAGTCACAAAAATTACCACACACCCCCCCCCCACCCCTTGTCACTCTGGGGAATGTTTATTCTTCTCGGACTATCTCTGGTACCACCACTTCCAGGAAGCATATCCTGATCACCGTAGTCATAACTGAATAAAGTGAGGGGACTGGGCTGGGCACGGAGCTGGGGAGAAGCATTCCAGCCCGCGGGAGGAACAAGAGCAAAAGACTCAGGAAGGAACGAGAATTCACATCTACTGCCATGTGCTGGGGACTTGCATTTCACGCTTCCTCACCTGTCTTCTCCACGAGACTTTTGGGTTGAGGGTAGGTGCGAAGGTTCATCTTAATAATAAGATCAGTAATTATGGTTGCCACTAGTTTTTTGCAGATCTACCACGCTGGGCTCCTCGGTAAATACCGTACTTGCATTATTACAGTTAATTCTCACAAAAACTGAGAAGATGAGTGTTCCTTGTCATGTCTGTCTCCGCAGTGTCTCCCCAGGGCCTTGAGTTGCCTGGTTGGGCAACTCAAGCAGAGTAAAATGCTTGGTAAATGTCTTTTAAATGCCTGCATGACTAGTGGGACATTTGAATTACTAGGTCCACAGATGCTTCTGTTGGTTTTTATGGAAATCAACTCCTTTGCCTGGAAAATTCATAGTGCCCAGACTGTGAGGGGACGTGAGCCATTGCAAGGCTGTTCATTCATTTCTGCTCCCATTTCTGACATGTGCTAGAGCCCCACCAGGGACTCCCCATACACATTCTTGAGACTCGTGACTGGCAGCCCTGTTTCCCAGAGGAGGGAGCCAAGGTCCAAAGACCTTCAGCAGCCTCCCTGCAGTTCCACAGCAAGTCCGCAGTGACCGGAGCTGACACTCACCCCCGCCTGTCGGACCTCCCTCCATTCCTCTCACGTGGTATACATCCTGAAAGGTCCTTGTCGAAAGACGTAATCCAGACCAGTTGCCTCAACCCTTGCCTAGAAGCGATGTAAACAAGTTCACAGTGTTCTGAGAAGGAAGCGAGGTCAAAAGAATGACCTACCACGGCCAGCAAGGCTGCATCTCCTCCCCATCTTTTCTCCCGGCTTCTCTTTTCTTTTGCCCCTGTCCTGCCTGGGATGCAGATTCTCCCCTAGAGAAAGAGCAGGCTCCTGTCCCAAGGACTGGCTGTCCCCTGACACTGGGGAGGCACATGTGCTGCGCGCCTTGATGGAACCTAGTGAACTGAGCAACCCTGGTGTGGTCTCCTCCGCCAGCTTCTTGAGTAGGTGGGGTCAGGCCTAAGAAAGGTGAGCACCCAGCCACTGCCTTGCCTTGCCAGCCATAGGAGCCTATTCAGACTCTGAGCATTAGGCTCATTGTCCGTGAGAAAAGGAATCGTAGTACCTGCCTTGGAAATGGATCTCCTTAACTTTGAAGAGACGGTATGTGTAAGTGCCTTGCACGCATTGGGTACATAGATGATATCTGACATTTGGTACTTTGTAATTTTCAAGGCCTGATCTTGAACCCAGGTGTCTGTGCCTTAGGACACTGCTTTGCTCTCTGACCTGGGCTGGTTTCTGTGGTTGTCCTTCTGCAGCATGTGCTGAACCAAATGTGACAAGCAGACCTGGGCCGTCCCCACTAAAATTGCATCCTCTGAGGGAAAGGAGCGTGAAGTGTTGGCTAGATGAGCTTGGGGGCAGCTGGTATTTGGCAGCATGTGGGATGGTCTTTTCATTTTATTCTCAAATTCATGAAGTATCGGGCCTAGATTCTGTGTGCTCATCTTCAGATAGGAAAGGTGAAAGGTAAACTCCAGCTTGGGGAGGGTCAGTGTTAGTGGACAGAGTGGAGGCCTTAACCATTTTCTGAGGCTTCCAGAAAGGGGTTAGGATGCTTTGAATGTGGGGACACCTGGCAGGAGGAGGTGAAGGAGAAAGTCAGAATCTAAAATTGTGACCTGGAAGGGGATAGGAATGGAAAAGGGCCTCAGATTTGGTCAGAGACGGGACAAAAGTGAGCTGACACAGTCGGGGAAGCATAATCCGGGCGGGGGGACACTGTGGCAAAGGCCTCAGAAGGACTGGGGTCAAGCAGGGCATGTGAGGAACAGCAAACAGGCTGGGAGGGAGTGAGAGAGCGTGTGGCCCAAGAGATGGTCGAGAGTCCCTTGCATAAAAAGCTTGAAGTGGTGAGCTCTGCACCCTGCCAAGGCTGAGTCAGGAGAAGTTCAAGTCCCTGTAGTCATATCTCCCTCCCACCTTTACTGACAGATGCCTGATATCCCCACCCCCTTATCACCATGGGAGATGCCTCAGTGCTGTCATTTACAAAGCCCATCTTCTGTAGAGCTCTCATTGGCTGCCACTAAACCCTGGCCAGGTAGGCAGAGCACCAGCCCTTGTTCCTTTCCCAGTGAGCGCACTGAAGCTCCCCCTGGGGTCGACAGCAGAACTGTCCCTGTCATTGATGGATTGCGTATCTGCTGTGTGCCAAGTACTCATGTAGGTGCTCAAGGCACAGCAGCAAACTTAAGTGTTGTTCTCTACGTACAAAATGACATCAGCCGCATGCCCATGGGCTCTTGGAGGTGGGAAGTGAGGTGATCATCTGGAAATGATGACCATAATGATACATAGTAAATCTTGAAATGTAAATGTACAATATATCCCATGCTGAAAAGAGGAGGAGGGCTACGTAATGTAGGATGGACAGGATGAAGTTTAATAAACTTCATTCGAGCAGAGACAAGACAAAAGTGAGCTGTCACACAGTTGGGGAAGCATAATTAGGGCAAGGGGACACTGTGGCAAAGGCCTCAGAAGGACTGGGGCCAAGCAGGGCATGTGAGGAACAGCAAACAGGCTGGGATGGAGAGAGAAGGGAGTGTGGTCCAAGAGATGGTCGAGAATCCCTGGGGGTCACCCTGCAGCCGTGGCCAAAGATGAGCTGCATCACCACTGCAGGTTTGGGGCAGGGGAACCTGGGCAAAACCTGGGCCCTTTGATACCAAGATCCATGCTTGTTCCACCGCACCGCCCCTTGTCCCACAGATGGAAGAGCTTGTTTTTCTTCTTACTATTATTTCCACAGTTGTAATTCTTTCCATAGCTATTCTGCTGCTAGAACAGTGAAATTGGAGGTGAGGGGTCTGGCTTGCGCTGGGTGAGAATGGGGTGGAGGAAGCTGTGGGGAAAACTCACCGTGCCTGTGGTTCGAGATCCCGGCCTTCCTCCTCCTTTCCTCTGCCCCTTGGGTTTCACCTTTTCACCTCCGTCGCATCTCGACAGCTAGTAAGTCTCATGGGCCAGCTCCACCTGCCACCTTAGATTAGGAAAAACAAAAGGACAAAAGATACTGGTTTTTAATCAGCTCCATTCCGGATTAGCACATGTAGATCCTTCCTGTGTTTGTAGAACATTAGCTATAGGTGCAGAAGAGTATGTATTCTATAGATTATAATAGAATGTAAGTGAGCACATAAAAAAGGGAGAGAGGGGTATTACAGAATCTCAGAATGATAAAACTGACAGACTTTAAGACCGCCTTGTCCAGATGTTTGCATGACAGTGTAAATGTACTTAATGCCAATGAAGTACACTTAAAAATGGTTTAAGTGTACTTCATTGGTCTTATGTTGTGTCTATTTTACCACATAACTTTTTTAAAAGACTTCCTTGTCCAGTGCTCCTCTTTAGGTCTGAAAAACAGAGAGGTTGAGTGACTCAGCCATAGCCACACAGCAAGTGAGAGACAAAGCCTTGCCTGGAAACTGCCTTCCTAGCTCTTATCCCTGTGCCTTTTCCCATGATCACAACTATTGTTTGTTGGTGGAAATTAATACGGGAAGTAGTTACTCCTTGAGCTTTGAACTCCTGTAATCCAAATATGAGGTCTTAGAGTCAACCCAGGATTTCACCAAACCTTTTGCTATAGAGAACTCCTAGCAGCAATCTTTTGGTTAATTTGAACCTTGCCCCCACTTCTATGACTCTTAGTGGCTGTGGTGATCACGCTGAAAGGCTAAGACCTTCAGGCAGATGGAGGAAGAGAAACAGCAGGAGATGGACTTGAGTCACAAGCTCTGACTTATGACCCAATGTGGTTTTTCCAAGCTTTTTCTTATTCTCTGCTTATTTGAGCTTTTTTTGCATTTCGGGACAAACAGGGCAGATGCTTGCATGTGTGCCTGCATGTGCGCTTTTGAGATGAAGGAAATACGAGATGTGAGTGAGACAGCCCTTGTGGATGCTGTCTTAATCCTAACTCCAACACCTCCCCATCCCTCCTCACCTTCTCTGCAAGCCCCCAGGGGTTTGATAATGGGATAGATTAACTAAGTTTATGAGACCCAAGGACTACCTACAACTCTGTGAGGCAGTGCCCCAGCCAGGAGAGTTGGAGGAAGATTTCAATTTCAAGTATGGGAAGGTAGCAATTCCTAGCTTTCCACTCAAAGAACAGTGGGGCAGGAAAACAGGAATTCCTAGGAGGCCCCTGAGCTAAGGAGAGGAGGCTGGTTTAGGACTTGGGGCGCTGGGTGGAGGAAGCTCTCAGTGACTTTCACCGTAGCCTTGAACAAGTCACTGCCATCCCGGCCCTCACAGTAGATTAGGTATAGTTAATGATAAGAATTCAACTCACTTCCGAAAGTATTTCCTGAGCACTTAATTTATGTCATATACACCAATGACATCAGATCTTACTGTGTAAGGATGCGTGCTGGATTCCAGGGACTTTAATGCAGGATTTCTTTACCTCTATTCTTGAGCATACGCTGGAGAGTCCCACTTTCCTGTCAGCAACCACGATGGACCTTAAATGGCAGGGAAAGACTGGGGGTAGGATGCCTAGTTTGAGTTGGATCTTGGGCTCATGGTTCTGTTCACACACACCCCACGCACACAGACGTGTGGGAAATTGGAATCACAGATGTGCACAGGCAGAAGATGTGGGTGACCTTAGTCAGATGTTAGAACCTGGTCAAGGACAAGGTCTTGGGAGTATGAGGGGCAGGACCGAAGATAAAGGCAGCAGGAAATCTGGGAAAGAAGACGGTTTTGTTTTTCCTTTTTGAGACAGATTCTCACTCTGTCACCCAGGCTGGAATGCAGTAGTACGATCTCAGCTCACTGCAATCTCTGCCTCCCGGCTTCAAATGATTCTCCTGCCTCCGCCTCCTGAGTAGCTGGGATTACAGGTGTGCACCACCACGCCTGGCTAATTTTTGTGTTTTTAGCAGAGACGAGGTTTCACCATGTTGGCCAGGCTGGTCTCAAACTCCCAACCTCAGGTGATCCGCCTGCCTTGGCCTCCCAAAGTGCTGGGATTACAGGTTTGAGACACTGGGCCTGGCCAGGGAAAGAAGGTGGTCTTGATATGAGGGTGTCAGCCTCAGAAGGACCAGGTGATGGGAGTCCACTCCTGCTTGAACATTCCCTGCTTCCTTTCTGGTCCTAAAGAGAGGCAGCTGGTATAGAAGAAAGAGCAGCAGCAGCAACTTAGGAAGATGTGAGATCAAGTCCTCTCCATTTCCCAGCTAACAGGTTTGGGGAAGTTACTCAAACTCTCTGAGTGTCGATATTCTCATCTGTAAAATGGGATATTAATATCCTACATGTCTAATACAAAGGGCTGTAGTGAGGCCAAAATGCAAGTAAGGTGAAAGCTCGTTGTGGACTGTGTTCTGTCACGTTAGTTACAAGTCTGCTAAAAGTTGTAGACAAAGCTGTGAGCTTCCCGGTTGGTTAGATCTCGGTTTGAATTCTGTGGTGCCCTAGCATTATGCAAATGTGACATTGAGAAAGCTACTTAATCTCTTGTTCCGTCTTCACAAGGGTGATGATAATGTGATTCATGGTTCGCTAAGGTGCTCAAGGTTTGAGCTCCCCAGTGGATTGTCAGCTGCATGAAAAGACCTTGTCAGTCTTGTTCACCCATGTGGGTGTCGTCAGCCCTGGAATAGTAGCTGGCAGCTAGAGGGTGCTCAGTGAGTAATGTTTGGCTGGTCAGATGAATGAATGAATGTGAATGAGGAGTCTTCGGAAACACTATAGTCGGGTATGTTATGATGCTGGTGGTAACGTGTCTCCGAGCACCCTCAGGAGCTTATGTTTTCCTCCTTTCTTGCAGGACTCGGGTCAAGCTGGAAAGCCTGGAAGACGCCTACATTCTGCGGGGAGACGATGATTCCCTCTCCGACAAGCATGGCTGCCCGGCTTACGTAAGCCCAGAGATCTTGAACACCAGTGGCAGCTACTCGGGCAAAGCAGCCGACGTGTGGAGCCTGGGGGTGATGCTGTACACCATGTTGGTGGGGCGGTACCCTTTCCATGACATTGAACCCAGCTCCCTCTTCAGCAAGATCCGGCGTGGCCAGTTCAACATTCCAGAGACTCTGTCACCCAAGGCCAAGTGCCTCATCCGAAGCATTCTGCGGCGGGAGCCCTCAGAGCGGCTGACCTCGCAGGAAATTCTGGACCATCCTTGGTTTTCTACAGATTTTAGCGTCTCGAATTCAGGATATGGTGCTAAGGAAGTGTCTGACCAGCTGGTGCCGGACGTCAACATGGAAGAGAACTTGGACCCTTTCTTTAACTGAGCTCATGCCCCACAGAGACTTAGCAGGTACCAGGAGTGAGCGAGGGCAGCGGAAAGGAGTTCTTCCAGGGGACACGAATTGCCTGGCTGAGTAGCAAAAAAGACATTCACACTCTTAAGTTTCTTGGTTCAGAGAAGGAGAACCTTCAAGGAGCTGACTGACCATGTAGCATGGGCCGGGCAAGAGGCGTGGGATGGGGGTTGGGGTGAGATGGATGGGAGCCCCCCTGGAGCTTGTCTTCCCTAACATAGCCTGGGAGACCACCCCTTGCCACTTGGGCCACTTCCGCCTACCCCACTTTTCATTTTGTTCCAAAATAGTTGCAGATCCTCACAGAATGAAAACTCTCTGCCTCAAACACACATCCTGGCATCGCACTGTTAGCATTTAACTTCTTGTTAGGATTCAGGGAAGGAACAGTTGGCCAAGAATTTGTTTTTCTTTGAAACAAGCCAACCACCTAGCTGGTAATTAATGAGGTTCACTTAAAAAAAAAAATTCGGTGCACACAGACTGACATGAAACCTGGGTGCTACACTAAAAGAAAACAAAAGTCCAGTTTGTGTCTCTTAATCGCTCACTTCAACTCATTTCTTCTAAATAAACTATTTAATATCCTGGTCAGGAAATGACATGTTAATGCTTTGCTCCCTGAAGGGGAAAAAAAATCTGTCCTTTAACAAGCTATTCTGTTTTGTGTCAATTGGTTCGTGGCAGGAAGCTATTAGAAGTCAAACGTCCAGATGCATTACTGCTATCTTAGTTTAAAGGGGGAAAGAAAAGGGAAGAAGAAAGGAAAAGAGAAATCCAACTCCTTTTTCATGTTTTGCTTTTGAACGATGAGGGTTTGTGTGACAGGCATTCCTCTTTGCGGAGGTGATAGCAATGGCCTGAGATTTTAGCAAGCTCCTGGAGTCTGACGCTTTTGCAGCACTCTGATCGCAACTAAACATTTGTCTTTGTTTTATTAGAAACTAGTGAAACAAAGCAGGTTGTCCCACGTGTATAAAATACAGGGCAGCTATTTCGTTTTCTTTACGGAGAATGATCCTTTTGGCTTGTAAGGCCCTCTGGTTTGGACAAAAAACCCCAGTAGAGACGAGCGGGAAGGATAATTAGCTGAAAGCTATGATGATATAAATAAAAACAGCTCTCTATCCCAATACGCACCTTTGTATTTTCAAGAACTCTTCTATTTATTAAGGAAAATGTCACATTGTGATGTATTAAGCCAGTACTTCAATTACGGGTTGACTTGGGATGACATATTACATGCTGTAGTTAACATTTATGATTTTTTTTCCTTGTTTGAGTATTTCTGTCTCTGAAATAACCTTTTACTTGGCTTTTCTAGATAGCTTTATTTGATTTCGAGTGGCAAAATGTTTTTTATTATGGCTTTTCTATTGCTGTATGATACGGAACTCTTTTGGCATAAATATTTGTGTTCCCAGTACCTCACTTGTTTGGATTTGACTGCCTGTATATGTTTTGTGAAATGGTCCTGTTTTTGGGTAGGTGACACGTGGACTCTAGTATGTAAATGTTACTTGAATCTGTGCTTCATTATAGTGTGTGGCATGTATGTGCGGCCTCTTGGATGCTTTATGCCTGCGCAGCAGGAGCCCTGTCCTCACGTTCCCAGGAGGGCGGCTTCACCCTTCGTAACCAGGAGACAAGGCGGCCATGGATTTGCCCTTGATTCTATTTTGCTAATGGAAGATATAAAGGAGAGAAGGTTTTTTTTTTAACATTCTGAAGATGGTGCTGTGTCAAGAAGGACCTTTTTTTCTTCCCTCTCCCCTATTTTTTAAGTACCTTGGAGGAGGAGAGATTGGTGACATGCATGGTGGGGATCTATGGCCTCTGGTGCTTTGTCCTGTATTTGGTTTAATGTTTTTGTCCTAATCTCTTCAATCAATAAAATTGTGCGTATTTAACTAAAATGTTAGAGTCTGGAAAATGATGATTTTTTTTTTTTTTTTTTTGCCACGTGTGCTTTGTGATCACCACACACCAAGCAGAAGCTCACATCTTCTTACAGGCATTTGCTCTTTCAGGGTGAGCCACTGCTACTAATTTAAGACACGGAATCTCCCTTTCATCATATCGGGGCATATGCTGTCCAATCTGGATGCAGTAGCTCACACTGAATCGTTACAACAACTGTAGGTGACCTGACTTATGTTCCTAATACAGATTAGGAAATAAGCCCAGAAATGTGCATGCCTTGTCCAAGGTTAAACAACTTGTAAGTGATAGGCCCAAGACTGGACCCCATGTCTGGTTAGCCACCAAGCTTGTTTACTCTTGCTACAATGTTAAGAGTCCATATGTTCTTAGGGAGAGAGTAACAATAGCTCTGGAGTAAGCAGGATTACATAGGGCACAAGTAATCCAGGCTTACACATGGTTTCCCTAGGAAAAGCCGTGTGCTGCAAATTTGATTGGAACCCTCCTAGGAGACCACCCAACTCCCAGCAACAACATCTGCCCGGCAGCCCTTACTTGAGTCTGAGATCCGCGAATATCAAGGTTGCTGGGGCTTGATAGACAGTCGCATCTATAGTGTACCTTACTTAACAGAAGTAACTACAGCCCAGAGAAGCTCATTTCTCTCCTGAAATGTTTGCTAAGCACCTCTGTTATTTCAGTGTGTGCTGTGAAGAGACATGAAAACAGACAAATGCAATGAGTAGAATGGAGTGGTGGGGTACACTCAGGATTGATGGCAGCCCATCAGATGGGCAACTCCTGTCTAGGTCTGACAGGAGGTGTCCTGGAATGGGTAGCACCTGAAGCAGAGTCCAGAAAGAAAATAATTTAGATAATAAGAGAGACAGTAGCAGCACTGTATGCAGAGGATGGTGTGAGAAGTATTTAGAGACTTGTCCAAGTTAACACCATGAATGCCAAGCCCTGGATGGAGTTCATAAAAGATCTTGCAAAGACTGGATTTTGTGGTGTACAAGAGGATGTGGCCGAAGCAGAGGCTTCCTGGCCAATTGGACCAGTCTTCTAAATTCACAAAGTGCTTATTATTCAGTGACATCCCCTCTGTGTACTTAGCACCTGGCTCAGCAGCAGGCACCTGACCCAGTGCCTGGCACATGGAGGTGTTTAGTAAATAACTTCATGGATATAATTTGTGCCAGGGGAGGTGTCCTCTATATGCTCCAAAATTTCCTTCCAACCCCAGGTGTCTTAAGATGCACATTATTATAATAAGAGCAGCCTTTTGCAAGTATTGATGCCTATCATTGACTTTTGCTAGGGCACATATAGGTTGATCCAATTTTTTTGCTCTTCTCCCTGCCTGTGATTAAGCTGACATGCGTCTGTTGCCTAATGAATGCCCGTCTGAATTGCGCACTGTCAAACATTCACCTGTGTGGTTGCTGGGGGCGGGGGGTGGTGGGTTGCTGGCACGCACACCCCAAGCCACTATATAATGAGCTTCCACCTCGGTGGAAACCCGGACCCAGGAAGCTTCTGGCCCCTTTCCCTCTGAAGACTTAGCCAGTAGAAACCTTTCATTTTCTAATCCCTTTGGGGATAGACACTTTATCCTTTTTCTACCAATCTGGACCTGGGACAGGGCAAGGGGCCTAGGCCACAGGAGTGAGGACAGAGGCATGGGGAGGTAGCAGGCCTGGGCTCTGAGTTTCTACACTGCTGTGAAATACTTACCTATTGTGAGGACCAAGGCTGTTGGGAGGGTTGACTAAAAGGGCTTAGCCCTGCCTAGGCTGGAATAGTGACTGTTACTATCATCAGCCACAAGGATTCTAAGGCAGAGTTCTTCTGACTGGGCAGTGGTACCGGAATGGAGACTCTATTAGGATCCATTAAACAGAGGTTACAGAGACCCTCCCCTGCTGCAACCGAAGCCGTTCCACTTTTATCAGTTTTTACTTATCAGTTGTTATGTAGACTTCTAGGGAGGAAAATGAAAAGTTTCACTTGTATATATGTGTTATGATCTGAATGTTTGTGTCCCTCCAAAGTTTATATGCTGGAAACTAATACCAAATGTGATAGCATTAAAAGGCAGGGCCTTTTGGAAGTAAGTCATGAGAGTTCTGTCCTCATGATTAAGATTAGTGGCCTTATAAAGGAAGTTGAGGGGAGCTGCCTTGTCCCTTCCACCGTGTGAGGACACAGCAAGAGGCACTATCTTGAAGCAGAGAGTAACCCTCAACAGACTGAACCTGCTGCCACCTTGATCTTGGACTTCCCAGCCTCCAGAACTGGGAGAAATACATTTCTATTATTTATAAATTACATAGTCTAAGGTACTTTGTTATAACAGTCTGAATGGACTGAGATGATATGTTTGAAAACCACTATCAAGTCCAAGTCTTACAACTTTTGATAAAACAACTAAGGTCTAGAGAGGAAACAAAGGCCGAGAGTCACCCAGATAATGGAGTGTGACCTGAAGGACCAAAGTGAGCAAGAGCTTTGTAAATGATGGCCCTGTACAAACTCTAGGGGTTCTTACTAACCCAGCTCTTTTCACTGTAATCCTAGGTCCCTTTCATTGTGGCCTTTTTCCCTGACCCAGCCCACCCTCTTCAGTGATTAGCTCCGTGACCAGTATCTTGTAGACGTGATCTTTCACAGGTATCAGATAATATCTGTAATAATTATGAATTATCAGTTACACACCAGATGTCTTAAAAAGTGTGCCTATTCATCATCTGTGGCTCTTAGATGTATACAAGTTGGATAATTGTCCAGTGTCCTAACAGCAAACAAGGGCCAAAAAATTCAACTTTGGAGCCTGCATCCCTCACTGAGCCCATAAATGCCCCTTGTCAGGTAGGTGTCATTTCTGTGCACTTGAATCCTCAGTCATATATATGACCCCACTGTAGGAACCAAACTCTGAAACAAAGACCTTTCCTAAGAAATGAAGGGAAAGACAAAATAGGAACCAACATTCATTTAATCCACAGATCAGTCTTTCAAGAAAGGTAGCAAGCTTCACAAATGAGTAAAGTGAGCCTGAGAGAGGTTAAACGAATTCAACGAGGCCATACAGCTAATAAATGGTGAATCCTTTATTTAAACCCAGTTGTCACCATCCCCAAAGCTGTTTCACGCTGATACCGCTCGGCAAAGAGACACAAACACTAAAACCTGGGAGCTATTAACAGAACCCCTCCTCTCTCTTCTTCCCACCCATTCTGGGAATGCTATCTGGAGCTCCCAGACCCAAGGGAATAGAGAGGAGATGAAAATACCATTGAAACTGAATGAATTTTTCACCTTTCCCTGAACTTAATCCAATTCAACCAGATTTGGACAGAAGCCTTTGAACACCTAAATCTTCTTCCTTCTTCAAGGAGAAACTTCTCTTCACCAGACTGTTATCGTTTTTAAAGGATGAGCATGATTTTAGTCTGCTCAGATAGTGTAACAAAATATCGTAGATGGGGTGGCTTAAACAACAGGCGTTGGTTTCTCCCAGTTCGGGAGCCACAAAGTCCAAGATCAGAAGGAGGGCAGATTTGGTGTTTTTTGAGGACTGGCTTCCTGGTGGGCAGACAGCCATTTTCCCGCTGTGTCGTCACATGGAAGAGAGAGGAGAGGGGAAGCAATCTCTCTCCTGTGTCTTCCTGAGAGACACTAATCCCATTCATAAGGGTTACACTCTCTTGACCAATTATCCCCGAAGGCCCTACTTCCAAATCCCATCATCTTGGGGATTAGGGTTTCAACATACGAATTTTGAGGGGACACACAGATTCATTCCATAGCAAGCATCTGATGTAGGGAAAAGAGAACAGGATTTGGAATTGGAAGACCTTAGCTCCATTTCCTGTTCTGCCCATTTATTTACTATGAGATCCCCCAGCAAGTCACTTCACTTGTTGAATCTCTGTTTTCTCATATGTGAAATAGAAACAAAGGGTTGTTGCGAAGATAACTAACTTCTTGTAAATTACCATGCTGCATAAACTGTAAAGTGGTCTACACATGTAATTACAAGGACAGATGGCCTCAGCAATATGGCAGCTTTTAGGTATTAAAATTAAAAATCTAAGTTGGATTTAAGGGTGAAGGTAAACTAGGACTTGACTGGAAGTGAGTTAACAGCAGCAGGAGATGACCCCTGGGGTTTCCCATCCAGCGAGCATAGGTATCCCCACAGCCCCTAATCTGCAAACCCAGGCTCTGAAGACCCACATGAGATTGATAGGTAGAGGTTGAGGAAGGGCCTCACAGAAAGGAGCCTGATCCATCATGCTACGCCTCCCAGACTGTACTGTCTATGATATTAACCTCAGAGACCTCTAGCCCAGACCGTGCCTGCAAGAACCTCCAAGAAACCTCCCAGCCCTTCATTCATTCTTGTGTTCTAGGCACTGCTATCTGCATGTAGACAGACAAAAGGTGGAGCACCTTTAACTTTTATTCTCTATTTTTTAGTTAACTCATAATATTTCCTGGTATTATGGGTTGAAGTGTTTCTACCCAAAATATATGCTCAAATCTTAACCCTGATACCTATAAATGTGACCTTATTTGAAAACAGGGTCTTTGCAATTATGATCAAGTTACGATGAGGTCATAATTAGGGTGAGCTTTAATCCAATATGACTGGTGTCCTTAAAAGAAAGGGTGAAGAAATAGAGATACATCTAGAGAGGAAATAGCCATGCGAATATGGAAACAGGGATTGGAGTGATGCTGCCATAAGCCAAGGAAGGCCTGGGACTACCAGAAGCTTGAAGATGGAAGGAAGCATCCTCCCCTAGAGGCTCTGGATGGAGCACAGCCCTGTCAATACCTTGGTTTCAAACTTCCAGCCTCCAATACTGTGAGTGGACAAATTTCTGTTGTTTTAGCTGCTCCATGTGTGATACACTAAGAACAAACACACTGGGGATTCTCCTGGAATTCCAGAATATTGCTGAACTATAGGGCTACAAAGAAAAATACAACATGATTCCTCCTGTAAAAACTTGCATTTCATACTAGTCATAGTATTCACAAGCAGCATAGCCTTGACAGGTCTAGTGCTCCTGTGGGATAATGGAGAGTGTTCTAAATATCAGGTTGCTACCATTGCTTGGGGATCAACCTGGAAGACACAGACCATGAGGAAAGTAAACGTCTTCATTTTTCAGTCAGATAATATCTACAGAAAGTGATACTGACAGGTAAAAACAGAGCCACTACGTGGCTATGCAGCTATGGGTGCATACCAACGTCCCAGGTATGTTTCACATCCAGAAGTGCAGTGAACACAAGTTAGCCCATTTATAAGAATTCTTTTCCTCAAGACCTCACCCCTTGTTTCTGGCAGAAAACTCTCCTGTACTCTCATACGTTTTCCCAAGACCATGTGGGGCTCTACCCTTAATTACTATTTACTAAATATTCATGAAGTGTTTCTCATTATCATATTTTCAGAGTAGAGGTCCCATTTTATAGGCACGTGTGTGTGCATACTTGAACTTCAATTACCGCATTCTCTGCTGCATTCGTTCAATCTTCAACTGATTTCTTGGTATACCCCATTTTGTAATTTAAAAGTCTAACTCACTCCACAGTTCTGCCAGCTATTCCTCCCTTTCATATTTGCCTCTTCTCAATGTCTTTCAAAAACATTTTTTGAGGTACCATTGACACATGGTAAAGTGTACGTACTTGTATACAACTTCATAAGTCTGGCATATGTCTAGACTCACAAGACCATTAAATTTTGTATTTGACGTGGTATTCTGCGGTTTTTGTTAAACAAACTTGTATTAGTTGCTTTGGGGCAGTTTTCTACACAGATGATCATGTTGTCTGCAAATGGATAGTTTTATTTCTTTCCAATCTTGATGCTTTTAATTAATTATTATTACTATTTTTGCCTGTTGCACTGGCTCAAGCTGCCAGAACAATGTTGAATAGACATAATGAGAGCAGAGATCATTTATATATTTCCTAAATTTCAGTCCACTTGTTATACCAATTATCGAGAAGTGAAGTATTAAAATCCCTGACTATAGTTGTTGGTTTTGCTCTTTCTCTTCTCAATTCTATCGGTATTTGCTTTATGTGTTTTGTAGCACTGTTATTAGGTGCAAAAATGTTTTGTACTGTTATGTTATTTTAATGAATTGACCACTTTATAATTATGAAATCACCTCATTGAATTTTGATAACACTCTTTGCTCTGAAATTTATATTGTTTTATATCAGTATAGCCACTCCAGCTTTTTTTAATTATTATTTTTATTTTTTTTTTATTTTTTGAGACAGAGTCTTGCTCTGTCACCCAGGCTGAAGAGCAGTGGTGTGATTTTGGCTCACGGCAAGCTCCGCCTTCTGGGTTCACGCCATTCTTCTGCCTCAGCCTCCTTAGTGGCTGGGACTACAGGCACCCGCCACCGTGCCCCACTAAGTTTTTGTATTTTGTTTGTTTGTTTGTTTTTAGCAGAGGCGGGGTTTTACCATGTTAGCCAGGATGGTCTCAATTTCCTGACCTCATGATCCACCCGCCTCAGCCTCCCAAAGTGCTGGGATTATAGGTGTGAGCCACCGTGCCCAGCCGCCACTCTAGCTTTCTTTTGGTTAGTATCATCATGATATATCTTGTTTTCCATTTACTTACTTTTAACCTATTTATATATTCATATTTATGGTAATTTTCTTATCAGCAGTTTATAGTTTTCTCTTGCATTTTTGTCCAGTCTGACAATCTCTGCCTTTTCGTAACATTTAATGCAATTATTGGTATGATTGGTCTTGAATCAACCAATTTGCTATTTGTCTGCTATTTGTGCCATTTATTCTTTCGTTTTCCTTTTCTCTTTCTTATTACATTTTTTTTTTAATTAATTGAGCACATAATTCCATTGTCTCTCCTTTGTTGGTTTATTAGCTGTAGTTGTGTTTTGTTATTTCAGTGGTTGCTGTCAGATTTTCACTATACTTCCTTAACTTGCAACAGTCTACACTCAAGTGATACTGTGCCACTTTACATATTGTATAAGAACCTTATAACAATAAGAAGTAGACTTCTAATGTTTCTTTTCGTATCTTGGGCTCTTTTTGACATGCATTTTATTTCTTCAGGTTATAAAACCCACAATACATTGTTATTGTTTTTACTTAAAACCAACGATTATTTTTAATGTATTTAAAATAATACAAACAAACATCTTTATATTTACCTGTGCCATTACCATTTTTTATTTCTTTGTGTACCTAAAGAGGCCTGGTAGACCTTGTGCTTCCTTTTGAAGTAGGAGATGAAAGATGCACCCATTTATATTTTATTCTGAAAAGAACATCCTTGATGATTGGATCTTTAAAACTTTGCTGAAGTGGCAGGCCCTAAATTGTCTTAAGGTTTATCTCCCACCCTCTGAATGATAGGTATCTTAATAAGGCTAGCCCATCCATCTTGATCAGCATAATGTCATCAATGTAATGGAATAATGTGATGATCTGTGAGATGTTCAGATGGTTTTATCTTTTCAGACTACATTGTGAAAGAAAGCAGCAGACTTAACACAGTCCTGGGAAAATTGGTGACTATATATTGTTGTCCGTTCCATGTCAGTGCAAACTGTTTTTGATCTTCTTTTTTTTTTTTTTTAAAGAAATGGAGACATTTATTCTAAAATTTACATAGAAATGCAAAATGATTAGAAGAAACTTTGAAAAAGAACAAAATTAAAGAATGGATACTATAAATATCAAGACTGAAGCTAGAGTAATCAAGGCAGTATGATATGGGTATAGGAAAAGATAAATAACTCAATCTAATAGAATAAAGTCCAGAAATAAACATGTACAGTCAGCAAAAGAATCGTTTCAAAAAGCATTGCTGAAACAACTGGATATTCATATGTGGAAAAAAATTAACCTAAATCCCACCACAAACCGTATACAAAAATTAATTCTAGATGAATCTTAGACCTGTAAATCACTTAGACATAAACATAGGGTAATATTTTCACAATTTGAGGTAGGCTAATACTTCTTAGAATACAAATATTTGCAATATATATTTACATGACAAAAGTCTTGTATGTAGAACATGTAAAGAACTCCTACAAATCACTAATAAAAAGACAAATCAATTTTTTAAAATGGTCAACATCTTAACCACTTCACAGTGGCTGGCAAGGTGGCCAAATAGGAACAGCTGTGGTCTTCTTTTGTGAGTTTGATAGAAAATAATGCAGTTACGAAATCAGTGGCCTCTTATCCTGTGCCTGAGGCCATTTAATCTTCTCTAGCAATGACATTACATCTGGCAAAACATTTCTGATTGAGGCTAATGATTGGTTGAGCTTGTGGTCATCTACAGCCATCGCCCAGGATCTATCTGGTTTCTGCAGGAAGCCAATTACTCTATCAAATGGAAATGTGACAGAGGCCATTGCTCCTTCATTCTTTAGACACTTTGGGGTAGCATTGATTACCATCATCTGTCTGAAAATGCAATGTTATTTTTTATTTGCTTTATTGACTCAGGGAGGAGTGGGTGGGTAACCAATTTCAGAACCCTGTATTTGGCCATCTCCACTATGCTGGCCACAGGCCAAAGAGCCAGTTTGGGGCTTATTACAACTGCTTAATATGTCAAATCCAATTATACATTTTGGTAATGGAGAAATGACCATCAAGTATGTCTGCAGAGCTGGTGGCTCCAATTTGAGCTGGACTTTGGCAAGGACTCATGATTCTTTGGCTCCAATATGTCTCCACTTTAATAAGGACTCATGATCGCACTTTGGGTTTCTGAGTATCCTGCCCTGAGTTCACAGGTCCTTGAAGTGTTTCAATATTCCTCTTTCCTCAGTGATAGTCACCCAAATGAATGGCTTTAGTTCCATTTGGAAAGAGACTTAGGAATCATTATAGTATTTACAGTATATAGGAATAATTTATAGTATTACACAAGACGTATAGTATATATTTCTTGTGGTGTTCATGGCCCTTTCTCCTGAGGATCCAGCTGCCTTTAACGGTAATGGGTCTGGGTCTAAAACTTTACTGAAATATGGAAGCTCAGCAAAATTCTGTGACATTCTATTGAAGTCATTTTATTGCCCTCAGTCTCTTCTGCTCATCATTCTTATTTTCTTTGTAATGTCTTACAGACATCATGGTAACTGTGGCCTCTTAGGTTTTGGCAATTCGTTGTCAACAACTTACCTCTACTGATTCAGGCGCCATCCTCCCTATCACTCTCTGAAAGTTAGCTCCATAGCAGCCTCTTTTCCACCCTCAGCTGAGACCTCTAAAAAAATGCTACCAAGGATCTCCTTAGTAATGCCTCTCATCAGCACATTTCAGTACCAAATAGCCCTATTACAATACAGTACACTCTTGATAATCTTGATGGACTTTTGAGCCACCATAAATCATAATCCTCTGGTGAATTTTCTGACCTCACATAATACATCCACTCCAGCAGCCTCTCTTCCCTGAGCCTTTAGCCCCTTTTCTATTGTGCCGTAATAATTCAGGCATTTTAACATGGCTCATTCTTGGCCATTACCTTCTCCAGGTTTCCAGGAACCTCCCTCTCAGCATGTTTTCACCATCCCCAAGGATCCTTGCTGGGTGTGTTTTAACTTTCTACTGCTGCTATGCCGAATGATCACAAACTTAGGTAGATTACAAGTCAAACACAGGTCTCACTGCGTTACAGTCAGGGTGTTGGAAAGGCTGTCTTTTTTACTGTAGGTTCTACAGGAGAATCCAAAATCAAGTTGTTGGTAGGGCTGTCTTTTTTTCTTAGGCTCTATGGGACAATTCATTTCCTTTCCTTTTCCAGCTTGAGGTCAACTGCATTCATTTGCTCTCCTTCTGCAGAAACGCAGCATCTCTGACCCTGCTTTCATAATCACATCTCTTTCTCTGACCCTTCTTTTGCCTCTCTCTTCAACTTTTAAGGACCTTTGTGATTAGATTGGGCCCACCTGGATAATTCAGGCCAATCTCCCTATTTTAAGGTCAGCTGATTAGCAACATTAATTCCGTCTGCAACTTTGATTTTTTTAGTATATAACCAAACATATTTACAGATTCTGGGGATTAGCACTTAGACATCTTTGAGGGGTCATTGCTTTTTCATTTACAGGTAGCAAATTCTGTATTCAAAGGAAGTGTCACCAAATTAGTAAACTCTTCCTTATCAACTTTTATATCCTAATCACCTTGATCCAAGAATCTTTAAAATCCAGGATCACAAATATTTGCTGGTCTTCACTAACATATGGTGGCTAATTATTGTACCTGGTTTTGGATTGTACAGACAACCTTCAACTTACATATTTCAACTTACAATTTTCCAACTTTATGATGGTGCATTCAGTGGAAATCATACTTTGAGTACCTATACAACCATTCTGTTTTTCACTTTCAGTATAGAATTTAATAAATTTAATAAATTACACAATATATTCAATACTTTATTATAAAATAGGCTTTGCGTTAGATGATTCTGCCCAACTGTACACTAATGTAAGTGTTCCAAGCACAGTTAAGGTAGGCTAGGTTAATCTATGATGTTTGGGAGGTTAGGTGTGTTAGATACATTTTTGACTTATGATATTTTCAACTTACAACGGGTAGTAAGTAAGGATATCACTCACTATAATTCAAGAAAAAAAGAAGTCCCTTTCCTCCCTGATCAGATGCTGTAAAGAGCCATTATGGCACTCTGGGTTTCTTGGTATCAGTGTCAGTCCTACCTTGTTTCCAAAGGTCCTTGAAATGTGTAGATACTCCTCTTTCCCTAGTGTACAATTGCCCACGTAAATGACTGGAGTTCTCTGGGTGGAAGGAGTGAGAAGTCATTAAAGTGTATATGTATATAGATTATATATTTGGGTTATGCAGCTAGTAACATAAACTATTGACCTGACATCCAAAAGAAGAAGTTTTGAAAGGAGACATGTTGTCTTGCAAGGGAAATGCCTTTGCAAATGTCTGTTAGGTTGGGACAAAAGTAATTGCAGTTTTTGCCATCAAAACTACACATGAGGAATGCTGGTTCTTAATGGGCAGGGGAGAAGCACTTGTTTGGGCTTTGAGGCTCCAGGATTCCTGGGAGCTAAAATCATCAGGGAAAATGCACCAAGATGTATCAGGAATGCAGATTTTCCCCAGCAGGGCGAGGAGTTTGGCAAAATAGACCTGCATTGGCTGAATGTTCAGTTGCCACTGAAGCCCTGCACTAAGTATTAAAGCCTGAGTTTGAACGCCCACATTTTGTGTTTTCCCACCACAAAAAAATGAACACTGATGTCATTCCAAAATGCACATGTTGAAATCTTAATCCCTAAGGTGATGGTATTAGGAGGTAAGGCCTTTGGGTTATGATTAGGTCATGGGCGCAGAGCTCTCATGCCCTTATAAGAGGAGGCCAGAGAGCTAGTTTGTCTTCTCTTCCTCAGGTGAGGATACCCTTAGACATCTGTCTGCAAACAAGAAGAGAGGCCTCGCCAGAACCTGAACATGCTGACACTCCAATTTTAGACAACCTCTGTTGTTTATAAGCCATTCAGTTAAAGGTACTTTTATTATAGCACCCTGAATGGACTAAGATACTCGCTAAACCATTTGAAGAACTTTTCTGTAAGCTACCCAAGAGATCCTCTTAACTTCACACTTTGCTAATGGTCCTCGATTTTTCATTTTCCTTTGGTACTGCAATGCAATCCCGTTGTCCTTCTACACATTGTTTTTTCCCACACTCTTAAAATGCTTGAATCAATGTGTTGGTCGTATCTCTTCACCAGAACATTTTTCTAAAGTTACCATTAGTGGAAATGTTAGCAACTGAGTCACCCCTTTATGCTAGGGATTATCTGTACCCCACATACTACCTGGTGTAGGGTCTTCACTGCCCACAGACTGGCAAGTGATCCAGTCTCCAAAACCCATCTAACCACGTGCTTTCTTGGACCATCCCACTTTGGTGTCACTGTGTCAGTTGGGTCTTCTCCAGGTAGAAGCTAAGCTGCAATCGTATGTGCAGGTGCTCTACTGGGGAGGAATACCTGTGAATGAAAGCCAGAGGAAGCAAGGCTGGGCAGGAGTCATCAGACATTGATGCAGACCTGAAAAAGTCTCTACCATCCCAGAAGGGAGCTCTACAGCAAATATTGCCCATTAGAGACGGGGTGGGTCTTTGTAACATCATCCCTCGCTTGGTCATTGTTGGGGCCACTCTGAGAACAGCACAACTTTAGCTCCAGTGCTGAGATGGACCTGAAAGAATTAACTACTAGAGGTTGCTAACTAGTTAAACTCAACCTATCCTTTCTTGAAGTAGAATCTGAGCTTCACCTTCCTGGGTCTGCTGCTTTGATCCACACTATTTGTGGAATATGTCAATGCAGGTAATTCTTAGGAAAATGTAATTTCCACCCTGAAGATTTGGTTTTCCAGTTTAAATACGTCCTGCTCATTTCTGTGTGAGGCTGGTGTGAGGGATAGCTCAGGTTCTGAAGGGGCCTAAAAGCTAGTTGGAGAGACACAAGTTCAAGGCATTATGTATTCAGAGCCAATAGGATTCCAAGGTCTGCGATCATTTCTCATTAAAAAATAATCATAATAAATTAAGACTTCAAAGGGAAGTTGAAGTTCCTTCCTGGAACAACCCAGCCCATAGGAAGGAGAAACAATGGAGTTACATCCTGAGGCTAGCTTTTCCTCTTCTGGGAAGGAAGTGTGAGGTCTATGGGCCTGGCAGTAATCTGAGGCTCCAGGTCCTCCCTCTGCCCTGGCTGCAGAGGCAGAGGCTATAAAGGTGGCCTATGGAGACTCTCCTGGGGATGACCCTGGAAGAGGTGTGGAGGGAGAATACCCACCCATGCATGACAATTGCCGAAGTGTATCCTTTTCTGCTACCACCGCTCCTATCCCCACAGTGCCCTGAAAAGCAGAGAGAGGGAGATGAAGAAATTTGCCCTGTGAGGCCAGCATACCTGAGATGTTCTCTGTTTCTCATCCCTCCGCAGAAGTCACAGAGCCAGGGTCAGGGGCCAGGTCTTTTGACTTCAAGTATATTGCTTATCTAACAAAACCAGACTAAGGGCATAACAAGAAATTTAAAAATATAATATCCTTAATAACCATAAAAACTGCCATTGAACTTAAGTCTTCTCTGTGTATTACCACCCAGGTGCTGTCTTTAAATAGTCCTCATCTGGCAAAGGAACTTAAGAGTTATCTAGTTTGGAGCCCCATTTATAAAGATGAGAACACTGAGGGCCGAGAAAGGGAAGAGACATAGTGACTTGTTCTCACATCATTCCTCCAGACAGCTGTGGAGCTGCCTCCAGAAAATCAGGCTTGCCTTCATTTCTGTATACCCAGAAGTCCACATGGGTCCTCGCACAGCAGCACTTATCAAAAATATGTCAAATGCATGAAAAAAAACCAGAGATATCCTTAGTGTCAAACCAGAGAAACAAGTCTAACAGTTAGTTGGAGCATGGGAGCCTGATAAGTATCTCATGGCCAAGCTGGTTATGGCAAGGGCCGGAAGGCAGCAATGGAGGAGGAAAGCAAGAAGCAACCGGTGAGTTGGAGATTGCACACAGCTTTCTTCATTATCTAGGAGACTTTGTCATTTTTAATATATTGGATTCTGCTGGCTGCTGGGATGGTATACAAAGCTGTAAATACTATAAAGTACAGTCATGATCTGATTGAATGTCTAAGCTCTTTATACCAGTTAAAAGACTGAAATCTAGAATATATGAGCTTCCTAAACAACTACCTGTAACTTTTGTTTCCGAGCTTTCACATAGGTCTGGTCAATGGCTGGCCATCTACAAGTATATGTAGAAAGAGCGAATATTAAGTTTAACAGATTGCTGTACCTTCACAAAGCTGTTGTGGCTTGATACCTTTTTGCCAGGAACAATTTTCAGGAGAATAGTTTAGAAGTTGTCTCAATGTGAGTAAGAAGGGTCTTTTGTATGGTTTTTATGTTGTTAACCAGGGTCAGATTGAAATTTCTAGAGACTTAGAGACTTAGAGGACTGGTTCAGGGATGTCCAGCCCAGTGGCTATACGCAACTGCTCCCAGTAGCTAAGCCTCCCATTGGACTGTGCTACTTTAAATAAGTTTAACAATCTCTCGACTCCACCCATCTAGCTGGATTTTCTGATATTTCCGCCAAGAGTTTATCTTTAGCTTATAGTCATTATAGGGAGAATTTTGTCAAGCTTTACTTTCTCTAGTTTGCATTTCTTAGGTTGCATATCTCTCCTTTTCCAAATATAAACGTGCAATTTTTTTTTAATACTTTTTTAAGCCACACACATATCATCCAGCTCCAAAGAGATTCTGACTTTACTCCATGGGAAATGTTTCTGTGAGTCTTAACACACCAGAAGGCCAGATCAGACCACTTGACTCAATAACCCATATCACTGAATCCTACAGAGGTGCTCCTTGGCAATTAAAAGGCAGTGTGTTGTAGAAAGATCATGGATTTTAGAATGAGAAAAGCTGTGTCTTATATTTCAATACTGTAATGCTCTCAATATGTGAATTTGGCTGTCACTTAGACTCTCTGAACCCAACTGTCATTTATACAATTGAAATATTGGTAAGCTTCTCCTTAGTTTTAAAAATAATCTGTTGATAGGATTAGCACGGTAGGTGTGGTGGACAAGAATTGCAGAGATCAAGGATTGGGGAAAGGGCCAGGCTGACACATGGCCCTGCCTTGTTCTTTAGTTTGAGCTGTTTAGTTGCAGATTGTCCCAAGAGGCAGTCTCAAAGTCTTCAACATTCCTACTGGCTTGCAAATACGTTTCCCAGGGAGAAGGGCCTGGAAATTGTATCTTTGATATTGGACACAGCTTTGCAGTTCTCATCCATGAAGGCTATTGACTCAGCTTCCCTGTGGCCCATTTGCTAACAATAGGTTAACTGCCATGGTGTAGGTGCATAAGCAATTCACTTCCATGTCTGGTTAGTTCTGGGGTTTAGCAAAGTTGTCATTGAGTTTATCATGATACCTAAGTCATTCCACGGAGATCTTATACATATTTACAAATATACGTGTTACTCTACTTTTTTCTTTATTAAATAATTATATATAATTTTAGGAATAGAAATCAAAAGATCGAAAGGATAAAGGGGGAAAAAGTAAATATCTTAAAAATCCAAGGTGATAATCTTTAGGACTGAAGATAAATTTAGTTCTTTCTCTTCTCCATCTTCATTTTAAATTTCATCTCCCTCTTTCCTTTTCCTCCCTCCCTTCCTTCCTTTGTGTATTTATTCAGTCAGACAATCAATCAGCAAATATTCCTGAGAAACTTTTCTGCATCACACATTGCACAGGAAATACAGGCATCAGAGCTAGAATATCCAGAAAATTCCTGAGCTCAGGCTATAAAGGAGAAGCTGACAAATTACATGACCACTGTGCTCCGTGAGAATTTCTGTTCTGTAGGTACACCTGAGGAGTATGGGAAGACTTGATCCAGCGTGCACAGAGATAAAGAAGGACTCACTGGAAAAGATTATGACCAAATTGAGTGCTGCAGAATGAGTAAGCGTCCATGAGGCAAAATTGAGTATTTTTAGGTAAAGATATCAAAGGCCTATAGGTAGGAGACTATGGTGTGTTCCAGGCAGCTGCTATCCAAATCCAAAATCAATTGGCTGTAAAATGCACCATGTTTGAGTCAATAAAAGTTATTCAATAATCAAAGAAAACACACTTTCTTGTTTTGAAACTGAACAATTCTTTTTCAGGAATTATAAAGAGCATACAGTGATATCATAAGCAAAGTTCTCAAGATAAATGTTGTCATAGACATAGATGTAGATATTGCCTAATTACATCTTATAGTCTCTTAGGGGCCTTAAAAAGTATGTTCTCAACATTGAAATGGGCGGTACAACATGCCAGAGAGTATATACGCTTAAGGAAGAGAGATAGCTTCATGGGGACCGGGGCTTTCTAGGAAGACTCTCTGGAAAGATACCTCTATCCTTGAGCATTGATTAATTTCCCAAAATTAAAATATGTACCAAAGAGGTGATAAATGACCCTTTGCTTCCGGGTTTGCTGACAGCTGAGCCTGAGCCTTGAATTTTGAGGTGTTCATGTTGTAGAGCACCCCAAAAGGCTAACCCCAACTGGGCAGAATCAATGCAGGCGTATTGACAGAGGATTCTCCTCTGACAGAGGATTGACAGAGGATCAGCTCAGGGAGTTAAACAGGACTTGGTCCACTTGGGCCGTGTTCCCCCTGGATCCCAGGTCTAATGAAGTGGCTGCTTTCACCAAGATTCATATTTTACACTGTCAGTATTATACCACCTGGAGAAAATTGTTTCTTCCTTATAAAAAATAATTTCCAGAAGCTTATTCCTTTATACATACTAAGGAAAACATGGCTTCACATGTCTACAGACATAATAGGGGATGTAATTCATATGTTCATATCCTAACTTCCTAAGTGATGGTATTAGGAAGTGAGGCCTTTGGGAGGTGATTAGGTCATGGTGAGGGGGGGAGGGCAGGCAGAACCCTCATTAATGGGATTAATGCCATTATGAAAGAAACCCCATTGCAACCTCCGACCCCTTGAGCAATGTGAGGTGACAGTGAGAAGACGGCTGTCTACGAGGAATGGGCCTTCACTGGACACAGAATCTGCCAGTGCCTTCATCTTGGACTTTCCAGCCTCTAGAACCATGAGAAATAAATTTCTCTTGTTTTATATGCTACCTAGTCTACGGTATTTTGTGATAGAAGCCTGAATGGACTAAGACAGGGGTTGAAAACACAGGAATGGGGTAAAGTGTTTGTGGTCTGAATTTTGGTTTCACCTCTTTGAAGCTGAATAATGTTAGGCAAGTTATTGAAATTTTCTGTGTTTCAGTTTCTTCATCTGTAACTTGGGGATGATATGTGTGTGTCTAATGTAACGTTTTCCTGGCATAGTGTACACAGAGATGCAATAATGACTTTATTATTATTGTTGTTGTTGTTATTATTATTATTATTATTAGATGACCATTTTAGTCTATCTTAATTTGCTTCCTGGGAACCTCTGGGACAGACATTTCCTTAGAGGAGAGAAAAAGAAGGAGTAATTACAAACTGGCTGCCAGTGGACCCATAATCTCCCTGGGAGTCCATTGTAAGGGAGTCCTTATGTTTCATGTACCTAATGGGCCTGATAGGCAGAAACAACAAAATGCAGAAGGTATGCCCAACTGGTGGAGCCAGGGCCAGGGCTAGAAGTGACCTCAGGTGTCCCCATGCATAGCAGTTAAATCGCTCAGGAGAGATCCTATGGAAACTAGGATGGGATGCCAGGAGGTGTTGCAATATTATTTTAGAGGATTCATCTGCTTAGTATTATGCTTCCCCTCATTTAACCCTCAGAGGTTTTGGATTCTGTCTGGTGTGAAAATTTCTTTCTGTTTAGAAAGAGTTCCGCTCATTACTTTAGCAGACGGTACATGGGGAGAACTTGTTTATCCTGCTAAGTGAGTCATCAATATCCTGCTCTATACTAAGCCATGGAATGGCAGACTTGGAAGGGACCTCAGGGCTCATCCAGCTCAGCTCCCTCATGCTACCATTGCAGAAATTTGGGCCCTGTGAAGAGAAGGACTTGCATAAAATGACACCAGGTCTCCTGATTCCACCTCATGTGTATTCTAGTAAATGCAACAGACACCTACTGAATTTTGGGGGGATGAATGACAAAGGGAACAATGCTAGACATCATACGCATTGTGTTCCAAATTAACCTTTCAGCAGCTCTTGAAGCAATTCATATTTAAGAAGGTAAACACACCATTTTGTTAAGAATATGTAAATGAAAAAATAGCGCCATCATTCACTCTACATAAAAGTATTTGTGCATTTACACCCAGCCACTGTGCTAGGTGCAAGAATATGGCAGAGAATAAAGCAGGTACCAGCTACGGTTTTGCCCTCATTGAGTTTATAATCTGGTGAGCTCTAGAATCTATACTACTATACCGGCGGTTTTAAAATTGGTTACTTGAAGTACTAGAGTCCCACAGAGATGCCTCAAGGTCTACTGTGAGGCTATTGAAGTCAGAATTCTTTTTTAGTTAATCCACTAAATGAGTTCATGCTTCTTTCCTTGTATTACTCAGAAAATCTTCAGCTGTAAGTGCAAAAAGTTAAATTCTCTTGACAGCAACAATAGAAACAATGTAATATATTGGAAATCTTCTATCAAATAAGCCAAGATCCAAGAACTTGAATGAAGACATCAGTATTTTCTCTTTCTCCCTTTCTCTCTGCCTTGCCATTCTGCTTATCTCTACTTGGCTTCATAGTCACAATCTACCTCCAAATGGCAGATAATATGACTGTTGGCAGCCCCAGGTTTACAACATTCCAGCAGAAAGAAACATTCCCTCTCCCTATATCTATATACCACTCTCAGGGAAGAATCTTGTGGGTTCTGCTTGAGTTGCTTGCTTGTCTCTGGACGAGTCACTGGAGGCAAGCGTATAGGGATGCCCTAACTAGTTCTCTAGTGCTCAGGTGTCAACACCTGTGGAGGGTGTACAGGGCACTATTATTGACAGTCCCACCAGGATCAAAAAGAATGGCAGGATAGTCATACAGAAAGACAGAATGAGAATGTGCAGGCCAGTGGGAGACCAAAGGTCTATTACACATTTTCTTTCTCTTTAAGTTGATATAGATATCTATGACCTTATTCTACTCATCTTTTTTTTTTTTTTTCAAAATTAGTTAATAGCAAAGATGATTCCAGGCAGCTCAAAATAATGCACAGAAAAAACTGAAATTCAAACCCCTTACCTCATGTAAAAGGCAAAAAAAAGAGTGATCATTGTGCGATACTAGATATCCTAGCTGGGAAAATACATGAACATTGAAAACACAATGAGTTTCAACACTTTAGGCAACAGATAGAAGAGTGGGTACAAGATTCTTATTGTCTTTGTTACACACTTTACTCATACAACACACTTTTTGCTAATACTGCAATCTTGTTTAGTTTTCCATAGCCACTTTTGTCTATGAGGCATTCATGTATTTTGGTTTTTTTCTGAACCAGCAGATGGTCCTTCCACCAAATTCCTGCCACCGTTGGTGGCCTTTTTATCAGTCTTTTCTGAAAAATGCACCCATTCATCATCTTTTACAGATATTATTCAAATGAGAGAGCCATGCTTTTAAGAGCCAAGAGTGTTGAGGAAAAATGCCTGTGTTGCAAATTAAATAATCAATTTAGATGTTATCAGACCCTGAGGAAGATTAGCTACAACCACTTTCCCTTTGGTGCAACTGTTTCCTTCCTGTCTTGTAACAAGATGGAACCATGACAACTCATAAATAAGGTCAATTTAATTGAGAAAGTCACTGTAAAGAAGTTTTCTTTAGAAAGTTTTGACATCAGTGATGGTGATTCTGGATGCATTTCCTGATGTCCTCATTCAAGTTCTTGGATCTTGACTTATTTGATAGAAGATTTCCAATATATTATATTATATTGGAAATATATTGGAAATATATTATCAGAGGCAATCCCTCCACTTTCCAGACAGGAAAATCCATAAAAATTTTATAAAAAGGCAAAAAGAGCTGTCTTGTCTAAAAATGAATGATCCTAAGAGGCAAGTAGCCTAAATTCTGTTTGTAGTTCAGCTTCTTATTTGCTATGTGGCCCTGTCAAAATCCCTTCCTTATTTGGACTTTGTTTTCAAAATCTGTAAAAGATTTTGAAATTATACAAACCAAGTCCTGGTTTGTATAATTAATTACTAGGATTTCTTCTGGCTTTAAATGGTCATATATGGATCATATTTTAAGAGTATTGGTCTTAGAACACTAGGCCTATTTGATTGTTACATGACAATATTGTTTTCACATGCAGTTTTTGAAAATTAGTCTTAATAACAAAGTCTCATTTCTAAAAATATATTCCTTTTATCCTGTTTTTCTTAATAAAACTTACATTTTGCTGAGAAGGATGTTGAATATTCCTCACTCCTAATAATTTGCTTTATATGAGTAATCATCTTCCTCAAGAAATAACAAGAGATTTAAATTTTCCTTAAAGTGATTTTTCTCTGTAGCTTGTCTTTATGACATGCACTTAGGCCTGTCAATGGTCAAAGAGATTTGTTCTACCCCATCCACCTTATGAGAGTGGATTCCAAAGTCAAGGTTGCCTTTCCCTGCCTCCAGAGAAGGCGCCAGAGATCCCTACATGAGAAGAGGATTTACTTTGTACATTTGGTTCTTCTACCTTCATGAAGGTGGTATGTTGAAAATGGGAAACGGAGGATTCGTCTAAGAAGGCTAAGATTCGTCTTCCAGTTCTGCCAATAAACTAGCTAAATATGTAAGAATTATTAATACCAGTAAACCATTTTGTGGTTTACAATACCCTTCTATACAAAATATTTCAAATGACCTTCACAAACAACCAGGCAAATAGGCAGTATTTGCTGTATTGCTTAGATGAGGCAATGGAGCCTCAGGTGGTTTGACTGAAGTGCCAAGACAGCTAGTAAGAGGGGAACCAGGCCTGCGTCCAGCTCTCACCAACCTACTGAAGGAGCCTGGGCTAGCTCTGTGTAGCCTGAGACTCAGTGGCCCCACAAGTAAACCAGAAACCATAATCCCGGTCTAACTCATTCACAGGTGTGAGTGTCTTCTGAGAAAACAAAAATGCCATTCATTTATTATTGACGAAAACCCAAGTCTATTTCAATAGCTCTGAAACATGGTCAAATATCAAAGACCTGAATTTAGCAACTCTTAAAGTCAAAACAAACCAAGCGCCACACAAACTCTGCCTTCTCCTCGTAACAAGGTAGTAGTATTAAGCTTAGAGCCTACCTAGGATTCTGTCCAGTGGGGCCTGAGAGGAGTGAAATGAACTTTACATTTGCAAGTTTGGTGAGGTTTGAGACTCCATTTGCAAGAAGAAGTTCCTTTCAATGGAGGAGAGACATTCTTGTGGACACAAAAGCTGGAGACAAAACAGGAAAAAAAAAATCATAGATTTGAAACCCTTACAAAAATAACAAATGAATAATTTACACTTTCCCTTGGTTTATTGAAAAACATTGGAACATTTTCTTACTCAATGCAACTCTTGAATTCTCTTCCCGCAGCTATTACTCACTTAGTCATCTCCATTTTTTAAAGACATTTATTTGGAGTCTGTTGCTCCTGGCTTTTTGTAAGACACCATCAGGCAAAGTGTGGATCTGAGCACCCGCCTCCAGACTCCTGCCAGCCAAGGCTGAAGCCTTCAGAGACAGTGTCTTCTTGTCTCTGTCATCTCTCAGGCTCCCCTTCTGGTGTCTCTAGCCCACCACGCGAAGCTTACATCCATCCCTAGCCTTAGATCAGTATGAATTCCCTTTACATCCTTCCTGCTCTTCTAAAGTTCCCAGGTCTTATTCCTGTGCCCCAGACTGCCTTGCATATTACATTTGTTGATCCTTTTAGTTTACATAGAGTTGCTAGATTTAGCAAATAAAAATGCAGGATTTCCAGTTACACTTGAATAAGAGAAATCATTTTTCAAGTTAGTACATCTTCTACATATTTGTGATCCCGCACTTGCAAGAGAAACAGAGAAGGAATTAGTTTTTCTTGTTGCAGAGTGAAAAACTGAGATCCAGGAGAGTTAAAGGAGTGGTCCTACATCCCACAGCTGGGGAGTGGTATCTTGGAATTAGAACTAAGTCTGGCTGACCTCAAAGCCGGTGCTTTTCCATGGCAATGCACTCCCTCTATTAAATATAACAGAGTATCTACAGCACTTGACAGTTTTCAGAACACTTTCAGATGCATGATCTTAATTAATCTTCACAGGAACCCTCTGAGGTAGGGGACATGTTTCATTTGCTCTTAGACTTTTTTTTTCCTTTTTTAAACACTTTAACATCTCTGATTTTAGGATGTATTTTATTGTCGACAGTGTTTCCATCTAACTGGCAGCATTGCTTTTTTTTTTTTCTTAGGCAGCATAAAATAAGGGCATCTTGGATTTAAGTAATGCAACATTATTATGTACTTTCTACAGCTGAGGAAACAAGCTCAGGGAAGCTGGTCTCTAATCTAAGGTGGTATACACTGTAGTTAAACCTATGTCTTTCTGACCTTCTACTACTCCAAGGCTGAAAGGAAATTACACAGACTTTCCCCCCAAGACACACAATGGAGCCAGGGGGTTCAGTGAACTATGCCAGAAATCAAATTCTGCTTCTAGCAGGAGGGGAGCGTTGTGTATCCCCTCCCCACGTTTCTGTGTAAGCTTAGATAGCTTAAAGACTTGGTAGGTAAAGAACCTGGCAAGGGAGGGCCTTCCCCCATACTGCTCTAAATCTTCCAGGGAAACTTTACAGAAGAAACCACAGCCAGCTAGCTGCAATGTCACACAAATGAAGGATTCAAAGAAATGAGATGTGGAAGTCCACCTTGGTAAAATCATCCTGTGCCGGACCCCTCCAGCTACAGAGCACTCCTGACAATGTGCAAGCTGGTTGCTCTAAGCCTGGGTTCTGGCACAGTTGCCTAATGACTCAGGCAGCACTGCTACCACCACTTCCCCTTGGAGGCTGGCTCTACAGTCTAGACTGTGCTGGAGGCGATCATTTTTGGTATTGGGCCCACATTTTCCAGCATGTATTCACAGAACCTCATTCCAAGTGCTGAATTTTTGGGCCCCAAACAGCTATCAGCAGGGAATCTTCATTAGAAAAGAAAAACACATTTTGCAGGAAAAAGAGGAAGAAAAACTAGGCACTGATTGCAAGCAATTGATTGAATCAATTGCAAGCACTGATTCATTCTGCAGCTGAATTGATATACACTTCCGGAGCCTATGGGCAAGGGGCATCTGCCTGAAAGATGATCGTTGCAAAAAAAATGATTTAAGACCTATAGGATTAAAGGCATTCAACACGGTCCTTCCTTTAAAGAAAATGAGAGCCCTCCAGATCAAAACCATATCTGCAGATTGCACTGTATGTTAGTAACAATGGGATGCCTTACACTTGACTTAGCTATCACTAATAAATCATATCACTTGAGCCTCACATCATGCATACAGGGGTCAATGTTAATGTTCTCATTTTAGAGACAAAGAAACCGAGGCTCAAAGACCTCAGTAACCTTGTTCAAGTTGACAGACTATTAATGGCAGAGTTGGGAGCAGAGTCCAGGTCTCTGACTCTGTGAGCTGTTCTTTTCACTCCTCCAACCCTCAGATAGTGAACTTCAGGGAAATAAGAATGGAGAGCAAGTTTCGTTGTGTGAATTTGGGAGAAAGTTGAAGGCCAGTGAGGTAGAACAGAAAGAACAGAGTAGAGCCTAGAAGTGGCTTACAAGTTTATACCACTTTCCTGCAGGCACTGACCTGATGAAGTCCGTACAATGTCTACGAGGAGGAAAGATGAGCGCTAGCATCAGGAATGCCGTAGTCTTCATCTAAGAAGCTAAAGGCTTAGCCTGGGGACAAGGCCTTAGAATAAAAAGCCTCTCAATGTGAATTAGGGTACAACGAGGATGATTACCTCCTCACTCCAATAACCTTGATATAGAATTTTCTTTTAATAGCATCATGCTTCCTCCCATAAAGCCAGCTTTGCTCAAAATGGTAGCATGGAAAGAGAAGAAACTGGATAGAATACAATTGGGTACAGGCTACACCACTTCTTGATTTTTGACCTTAGGCAAATCATCCAACCTTCCTCAGCATCAGTTTCCTCACCTGTAAAATAGAGTTAATATTACCTCTCTCAGGGGGCTTCCATTAGCTCCTTTACCTGAAGCTGATCAGTTGCTTTCTCCCTGGGCTTTCTGAATCCTGCACTTGCTCGGAGATAGCCTCACACGCCATGTTTGAGTTTCCTTTTTGTTTTTGCCTCCCTTTTACACTTTTGGTTCCTTGAAGATTTCACATCATTGTGTCTCTAGCACCTGCATCAGTGTCTGCCAAAGCAATGCTCACAGTCTCTGCTAGGAGGAGCGCTGGGAGAGTAGGGAGCAGGAAAGATGGGAAAGAAAGGGCTTAGTTTAGCAAACTCCAGAAACCTAGAATCTGCCCCCCATTTACTCTGAGACCTTTAGCTTCCTCTCTCCCTCTAATCTCTCGAGCCCTTGTCACAACCCCTGCCTCCAACCCACATTCTGGTGACATCTAAAAGGAGCAGTTTTAGGAAAAAAGGAAATATCTTCATGGGGGTTAGTAAGCTATAATCACCAAACACTGGTGTTTTACAGTTGACAAAGCTCTTTCATAGTCATTATATTCTCTCTTTTGAGTCTAGAAACAACATTCGATGGCAAGATGAGCAGGCAGTACTATTGTCATTGCATGGATGAGGACAGTGATTCTCAAAGAGGTAAAAACAAATGTCCAAGGTCACACAGTTACAAGCGAGCAAGTCAGAACCCGAAGCCAAGCTGCCTGACTGCCTCTCTCTACGCCTTCTTTGTGCTTCATCTCTCAAAAACAATGCAAAACTAATGAGGCTAAAAATAATGACAGGAGAAAAATTCCACCGACATCTCAGATGTGAGTTGGCTCTCTGGGAGTCTCAGCTGGGAGGACTGCACAGCCTACACTTCCTGCTCACTCATTAGACAGGCCTTCCAGTCCTTTGGAGGAGAGTGGGTCCTGCAGAACTGGAATGGAAGCTGAATCACGGCAAGTCCGACTGTTTGATCAGAAGAGAATGGTGTGGGTGGTCGCGTCCCAGACAGAAGATGCTTGGCCAGATGGAGACGCGCCTGCACACTTGGATTCGGATCCGCCGGTGCTGCTCTCTTTTGACTGAATAGACTGCTGCAGCCAGGGAGCCACTCGTAGCTCACAGAATCCTCAGAATCCTCATGTAGGGACGTGTCCCCCAGGGTGACCAGGGGCCACAGCAAGTCAGGGCGAGGACTGGGGTACCCACAAGTGCAGGCGCAACCTAGTTCTTGGTAAGGAAGTTTGGGCAGTAGCAGTAGTGTGGCAAAGACGCTATTTATACAACACCCATCTGGTGAGTATTCTGTGTGCCTCCCGTCAGGCACACAACTCAAAGACAGCAGGTTCTCAGGCTGCAGTGCAGGACTCACTCTGCCCATGCCCAGTGGCCTGCAAGAGTTTCCACTCCCAAATCCTCCCACTTAAATGAAGGACTACGGAAATGGCCCTCCCTTGTCCCTCTGTGTAATAACCATTCTGTACTCCATGCTAATAATTTCTGATCTTCATAACAGTCCTGCTAAGTAGATAGGTATCATCAGACCCTTTCTATATGTGAGGAGATGAGGATTTGCAAAGATTAAGTAGCTTACCCAAGGTCCATCTGACTTGGGTGGACCTGAGACAATAAGGCCAGCCAACCTACCAATTGCCTCTGCTACAGTCACTCAGGTAGTGGGTGCCAGAGCTGGAGTTCAGATCAGGTCTCTGGTTTCAAGGCCCAGGCCACATTGGACCTATGTTTCATACCCTGCCTTCCCCTCTTTGCCCTCCTCTTCACTTCCTTGAAGAGAGGAACCCCTGAAATTCATCTCCAGGGCAAGGCAAGATGATGGTTGCTCTCATTGGCCCAGCACTGAGATTTTATATGGCTTCAATCCACTGGAATTTGTAGGCAAATGTTACCCTTTTGTCTTTGGCAAACCCAACCGCACATTGCATATTCACAAAGCCAGACTGAGACACTGAGAATTGGAAACTCCTCCTCCTACCACCTCCATCTTCCTCAGCTCTTTCTCTGCCTATCCTATTCTTTCTCCTGAGTGCACCCTGGCAGTGCCAGCAGTGCGGTGTCTTCAGCATGCCAGGAGCATGTCTGGCTCCTTGGTGCTCCTTCCAGATTCCTGTGGAAGTTTATGCAGGGTTTGAATATTATCTGGGAAGTCATTTGTTTAGCTTCGCCCCCACTCTGTGTAGAATGGGAAGAAAAGAAGGTCAGAGAAAGGACCTCAGAAGCCCTTTCAGTACATTTATAGACATGAATGAAAGGAGAAAAATATAGATCTATAAATCTAACCAAAGTTGGAAAAATCCCAGGCAAACAAACATTGAGTGCTTATAGCTCACTTTAATCTGAGGAGAAAAAAGGAAAGGCGAGCAAAAGGAGGGAGGAAAGGGAAAATGAATGAAGAAACCAGCATTTACTGACTTCTGTGTCTCTCACCCAATGGTTGGTGTTTTGAGACCGGAACAAGAGACAGACTTTGTTTTCAGTTTAGATTCATCACTAAATGATGTGCGACTTTTGGCAAGTTATTTTCTTCTCTAGGCTTTGTTTTACATTCCAAAAATGTTGGGGTAGATATCTCTAAACTCCCATCTAGGCTGATGCATGTAGAGATATAGAATCTTTAGAGACTAATGCTTCCTCCTGCAATAACTCAGTGAAAAAGAGCAGTCCCCCATACCTCATGATTGCACACAAAGGCAGATGGGGTCCCATGATGAATGTTTGCTCTGGGGCTCAGTGCTGGTACTGATGGGGTTGACTCTTGTCTTTTCACTCTAGCATGATATTCTTTCTTCTTATTCAGGACAAAGATCTGGCTAGGTGTTGATGACCAGTAGACTAGGAAGGCCACCATATGTCATTGGCAGATCTAAGCCATCAGCTAGGATAAGGGAAGACTAAGTCAGTGAAGAGGAGATCGGGTAGGAGAAGAGGCAGAGAGGGAGAAAAAGGAGACACGAGTGTGAGGTGGCAGAGGAGGATAGTTGCGGAACTGCGTTTGTGTGGAAGGTCTTCAGCCAAGTATTTTGGTAAGACCAACTTGCTTTATTTTGAGAGATGAATATTTAGCTGAGTGCAATGGACTAAGGTAATAATAACTGTTAAGGGGCTTGAATTCTTGTCTTGGTTCTTGCACTAACTGACACATACGTTTCCCTTTCTCTGCTCATCTACAAAATAAAGACAGTGCATGGCCTTTTCAATGGTCTTTCTCCACAATAGCATCTCACTCGCTTGTCCTGACACCCTAGTGACAACCTAGGACCACTTAATTCGCCCAGGTCACTTTGCCACGCCAATTTTGAAGCCTGTCAGTTTTTCTACAGATCCAAGTGATTGTCGAGAAAGAGTGTTCAGCTTAGAGCTGGCTGCCTTCTCTAGGGCCTCCACTCTTCAGGGGGACATGGGTGCTATGCTGAGCTGCCTGGCCCTCGTCTCTCCTCCTCAGACTCTCCTCTGCCACATCTGCATCCGTTTGACCACTATCTGGAGAACACCTGTTGAGGGTGTCGTCAAGGTGATTCCTGCCCCAGCTGGGAATTTAACTAGCTGTTCTTTGGAGCTCCCTTTAATTCTGAGATGAAGACTTAAATCATTTTTAGAATCAGAAGGAAGAGATACAGAAAAGAGAGCACGACATGGCTTCTGATTTTTTTAAAATTATGGTTGTCTTCTCTTTCTTTTCTTTTTTTTTGTAAAACTGGGCAATGTGTTGTGCAGAACATCTTAGTTGTGGACTTCAGAAAGCAAGCAAGCAAGCAAAAAGACAGAAAAAGAGAAAGCAAGGAAAGAGAAAGAGGGAGAAAAAGAAGAAAACTTAAAGGAAGAAAGAAATGAAAGAAGGCAAGAACAAAGGAAGAAGGAAAAGAGAAGGAGGGAGGAAGAAAAGAAAGGAAGAAAGAATGAAGAGTAACTTGCAGCAAAGGATGTAGGGAGGCTGAACAGAAGAGACATAAGGGGAGAAAGGGGACAAAAGAGAGGAGAGAAAGAGAAAAAAGAAGAGAAGAGAGTGAAAAAAGGAAATCAGAGAGACAAATGTGGACGGGTTTCCAGGCAGCTGCTGTCCTGCCCGCCCCCACGCGAGGCGATGACTTTCTCCAAGGAAGAACTTGTGCAACTGTGGAGCTGATCAGGCCGCCCGGGCTGCCTTTCAGCTCACAGTCACTGCTGTCTCTGAACGATGCTAGAAGTGGAAAACTTCACACTTGCTCCCTTGCCAGTGCTTTACCAGGGGAAAGAGGCAGCTGGAGAACACTGTTGGAGTGCTGGTTTTCTGACCTCTTGTGCTGCCCCATGGCTTGTTTGTGCATCCGAACTTCTCAGCAAGCATGGAGATAATGCAGGAGGAGGAGGATGCAAGTGAGCACTCCAAGCCCACACTTCACATTTCTGTAAAGAGTCCAAAAAGACTAAGCGAGGCAATGAAATGAAGTAGAGAAAATTTTGAGAAGAAAGATAGCAAAGCTCTGTGCAACCTTCTTTCAGAATCATCTTGACTAATTTTGTTAAAATTACTTTAAGGAACCTTTAAAAAAAATTAAAGCAGTTTTCTTCAGCACCACACAAACCCGGATGCAAATCCTACTGTATTTTATTCTGAGCAGGTCATTTAATCCTTCAGAGTCTCAGTCTTCTTACTTCAACTGTGGTATAACACTACCAGTTTTGTAGAAATTGTTGCAAGAATGAGAGACTTAGGTTTTCTTGACTAACACAGATCTGTTTCTGGAGGGTCTGGTTGCTTCTTGCTGTGCTGTTTGGCATTTGGCTGGTGCTCAGCAACCATCGGTTCTAAGCTCTTTAGGCTTCTGATTCCACTTCTTTCTTCATATTACCATTCAATGAAGTGCACCAAAGCATATGCATTACTAGAAAATGATAACTTATTTTGAAAAGCAAACGAAAAAGGTTTTATGTGGCAAATACATTCAGAAGGAAATAGAGATAATTAGCCACCACAGAGGCTCCATGGCATTCATTCACTTGTGAAGAAGTTGGTGGCATCTCAATGGCATCTATTTTCTGCCAACTCTGTGTACTTAGCTTTGGTGTTAGCTCCGCTGAAGTGCATTGCTTTTACCTGGAGGGATGCTTTTCATCCGTATCCAGACTACCTACAGCATTGCCATTTATAGCCTTCTCTGTATTGTTTTCCCCTTCAAGTTGAACCCCTAGAACTGGTTTACTTAATATGTCTTTTTTATTCTCGTCTGCACAATTTTTGTTTTCTGCCCTGAAACTTTGGAAAGTATTTTTGTATTCTTCTATTTCCTGCCGTTTCTTACTAATTTTTCTAAGGAGAATCAGCTGTTCATGCCATCTGGTCACAGAATTCTCAAGAATTAGAGAAGAGTTTTTAGTGATAAGAAATATCATCGTTACTTGCTTCAGGTATGCAGGCAGGAGTCAGGAGATTTAGGGAGGTCTCATGCTTCATCCTGTCAGATTAAGCTGTGGTTTAATACAGGAGCATTGTTTGGAGATGGTGTTGTACAATCACCCACAGAGATGTAGACACACTCACACACAAATATACATACATACGGGCAGAGAATACACAGCAGAGTAGGAACGTGGGAGATCAGACCTCTAATTCCACTGCTGTCACTAACTTTCAGTGTGACACTAGAATGATGACATCATCCTATAAAGCAGATCATATGTTCCAATTTTATAGATGAGAGTACTGAGGTGCAGGGTTGTTATGTTTTGCTCTCAATACCACATTTCTATTATATAGACCAAGAAACATTCAAGTTTAGTTTTCCTAGTTCCTGAACTAAACGTTCAAAGTTTAGATCTGAAGGGAGAACCACCACATGGCTGTGTCTTCAACTCAGTGCCTACACTCTTGTGACTCCTTTGGGTCATACTCTCTGGTCCCTCTGCTAAGTGCGTGGTCCTCAAGAAAGAGAAGCCTGGCGTAGCTATTCCATTCATAACTCCTGCTGTAGGTACTCAATTCACCTTTCATACATGCTATTTGATCACATTTATTTAGGACCAACTCCATGCCAGATATAATAGAGACACTTGTGATAAAGAAGAAAAAAAGACAAAATTATCTCATATTATGAATGTACACTGTAGTGGGAGTTTGGGGAAAACAGAATATAAACAAATCATTAAAGGAGATAAATTCAGATGATCATATCAAGAATATAAATGGAGAGATATGATTCACAATAATATTGGGGATGCTATCTTAGATGGCCTGCTTAAGAGAAACCTCTCAAAAAGATAGCAATGGCTGAATGCTGTGGCTCACACCTGTAATCCCAGCAGTTGGAAAGGCTGAGGCAGGTGGACAATTTGAGGTCGGGAGTTCGAGAGCAGCCTGGCCAACATGGTGAAACCTTGTCTTTACTAAAAATAAAAAAATTGACTGGGCATGGTGGTGCATGCCTGTAACCCCAGCTACTAGCGAGGCTGAGGTGGGAGAATTGCTTGAACCCAGGAGGGGGAGGTTGCAGTGAGCTGAGATAGGGCCACTGCACTCTGTCTCTCAAAAAAAAAAAAAAAAAAAAAAAAGATATAGCAACTAAGTTGTTGCAAGCGGGAGGACGAGAAGCAATGACTATGAGAAGAATCTGGGAACTCTGGTCCAGGAAGTGGGAACAGCAGGAGCCAAGGCTGTGAGCTGGGAATAAACTTTGCCTATTCAGAGAAAGAGTATCCAGGGTTGCTGGACCTTCACGAGTGAGAGGGAGGTGGCACAATGAGGCTTGAGGAGGTCACAGGGGCCTTTAGAGAGAGAAGAGGAGAAGGCTTAGATTTTTCTTTTAGGTGTAGTGGGATGATAGAAGATTATTGAGCCTGGGAAACGAATAATTTGATTTTTGTTTTTGAGATAACTCTCTGAAACAGAAGGATAGGCTGGGTGGGGTGGCTCACGCCTGTAATCCCAGCAATTTGGGAGGCCGAAGCGGACAGATCACTTGAGGTCAAGAGTTTGAGACCAGCCTGGCCATCATGGTAAAAACCCATCTGTAGTAAAACTACAAAAATTAACTGGGCATAGTGGCATGTGCCTGTAATCCCATCTACTCAAGGAGGCTGAGGCAGGAGAATTTCTTGAACCTGGGAGACAGAGGTTTCAGCGAGCCAAGATCATGCCATTGTACTCCAGCCCGGGCAGCAGATTGAGACTCCATCTCATAAATAAATAAATAAAATGAAAGAGAAGGATAGTTTAGGTGGTCATTGCAATAGAATAGATGAGAGATGCTGGCAGCTCTGGCTGAGGGGTGGCAGGGGACACTGAAGAGGATGCAGGGTGGAGCTCAGACACAGTGTATGAGGCATTCCAGTGGACTGGGTATGGGGGGTGGCCTGTCCTTCTTGTAATAATCACAATGAACAAGTTTACAAAAATACAGTTAGATAGAAGGAGAAAGTTCTAGTATTTAATAGTGTAGAAGGAAAATTATAGTTCACAATGATTTATTGTATATTTCAAAATAGTTAGAAGAGAAGGCTTCTGATGTTCCCAACACAAAGAAATAATACATGTTTGAGGTGATGTATATCTTAATTATCCTGGTTTGGCCATTACACATGGTATACAGGTATCAAAATACCACAAGCACCCCCAAACATGTACAAATACTATGTATCAATGAAAAATCAAAAAATAAAATGACCAGAAGAAAATGGGCAACTAAAAGATGGTCTGAAGGAGAAGGCTGAATAAATGTGCACAAGAGATTGAGAGGGAGCAGATCTAGAGGTGGAGGGCACCAGGAGAGGCTGTGGTCAAAGAAGAAAAGAGGGTAAAGAGAATGGCCAAGGGGACGGAAAGGCAATGGATGACCCAGTAAGGAAGTCAAAATGAGAAAGAATAAGTGGAATGAAGTAGAAGGGATGAAGATGGAATTACCATGCCCTGTTGAGTGAATGTGTGGTGAAGAAGTGTCCCCAGAGAATATGGAAACCTTGAGAAGTGTGGCTAGAAAGAGGAAGGGGGCAGTGTATGGTAACCAGAGGAGAACACAAAAGCCAGCCAGAAGGACCCAGTGCAATGTTTGAGCAAAGTTCCTGGGAAGGTGGCAGAGTGGAGATTCCAGCTGAGACCAATGGCAAAAGGACTGCCTTCTGACACTGAGAAAGACCTACCCCCTGTCAACTCCGGACTCTTTGGACCCTGTTCCTCTCAGAAAACTGTGTTCTCTTTCTGACATCTTAGATCCTCTCCACTCCCTCCCTCTTGCTCACCTCCTTTGTCATCAAACCCTGTTGTTTGAAGTGATTGCTTGGAGTTAGGTGTGAGAAAGGAAGGGCAAGGATTGAATAAGTTTGCACTGGAGTGTCATTGAATAGAGGCCTCCTCAGAGTTCCTGGGGTGTTCAAATTTTAAAAGAGAGCATAAGTAAACCCAAGCTACGTTCTATAAGTAAAGGGTTCTTTAGACAATAACAAACGTGGGGGCGGTAGACTGATTTTGAGTGATTTATAACCAGAGGCTATCTAGTGATCTAGCTTAAAATCATCCCCAAGGGACATCCACTTTGCTTTACTATGTCTGAGCTAGGCTTGTCTTTTTCAAAGCTGCTTTTAAAGATTTCTTAATTATACATTGTGAGTGTCTTTAACACTGGAAAAATATAATATGTATTTTATCAAGTGCTGTAGAGGTTTTAGACATTCTTGGGGGTGGGAGTGGGGAGGGAGGGTCCGAAAGCAGTACTGGGAGGCTGAACATGAAAAACAGGAGGATTCAATTAGGAAAAAAGCCTCCCTGTAACCCCCCTGGGACTACGCTGCCTCATTCCTGCAGGAGATTCCATCTTTGAAATGTCTTCTCTACACAACTCCCTCCCCAACCGCCCTTGAAATTTCACAGCTGTGATACAGAGGGACTTTGAAGAGCAGAAAGACAAGGGGAATTCTTTTCTTCCTTCATGGTTGTATTTAACAGCTAGTTTCCAAATGGTATTAATAAACATTTAAACTTCAAAAACTTAACCTGACATTTCTACATCCTTTCTATTGTTGCTATATTTTCGTCTTATGAAAGGTCTTACACAAATGATTTCTTGTGGAACACACACTACAAAAGGGGTTCACACGCTTCTGGATTCAGAAAAATGTCTGTTTGCTTTTTGTTAAAGTCTCTATAGGTGCCCCAGAAATATTGGGATGGTGATTATTATTCTAGGGACAGACATCTAAGGATATGAGTCCAAAGACTGGATTGAAACTGCAAGATCAGTACATGGGAGCGCAAGAAGTGAAAATCCATATATTTTAGCAAAAGAGCCAAAGAGGGCAGTGGTATGGTGAGCACGAGCTCACAACCTTTCATTCGAATCCCACATACACTACAGGCCACCTGTGTGATCTTGAGTAAGCCACTTAATCATTTTGCCTCAGTTTTCTCATCTCTACGATGAGCATCATTATGCTTTTCTTCAGAGAGCATTGAGATTTAAATTAAATGATAATGTATTTAAATAACTTGCACATAGGTGTTGTTCAATAATAATAATTGTGAATGATTTAGCAAGAGTATTCACAGTTACAGGAAGAGAAAGCAGAAGAGCAAGTAGTTGGTGGGTAAAGGGCAGTTGGGTGACAGGTGGAGGCACATGGGTCAGTGTCCAGGCGATTCAGCAGCCCCCGAAGTTCTCCGGGAAGGGTGGAACTTAATGCCAGCAAACTTAATCACAGGGGATGGAGTGGAGAAAGAAACCAGCAGTGAAGACTGAGAGCACCTTAGGTTTCTGGAAAGCGCCTGTCTGGAAACCTCTGTCCTGCCTGAAAGGCTATGGGAGGACAGATCCAGGGGTAAGTAGCTTTAGTCTCGTGGCTGGGCAGATGCTGGACATGCTGGCTCTGTCTGCTGCTTGCCTGATCTGGGGTGCCAGACTCTCTACCAGGAACTCCTTTGCGGATAATGTCATTCAAATGAAATTGTGGATCATGGTGACCTCCACTCCATGTGACAATGGGAGCTGGCCTGGGGATGAAGGATAACATTGCATTGAGTAGTATGGCTCCATTCCCTATCTTCCTGAGGACAAGCAGAGCGAGGGAGCCACTTTGGAAACACTCACGTCTCTAGATGCCCATCCTAAGGAACACGGCCATCACCTTCCACTTGGGGTAAAGGAAGTGAAGTTTTGCATTCGTTTTCAGGATGCCATTCCTCAGAAATCTTTGTATCTGCTCTTTTGCTCCACAACAGTGGGTGATTTAGTTCTGAGAGACAGGCGCAAAGGAGCACAGACAGCGTGGACTAGAATTTGGCCTCTGCCACCTACTACCTGTGTGATTAGAGAGTTTCCTCCTTTCTGGATCTCTGCTTCCTTATATGTTAGAATAAGCCTGCTAATCCCCAACTTATAGGATTGGCAAAGGGGTTGCATTAGAAATCATACACACACACTAATACACATATGATATTATATAATAGTGTATATACATTACAACAAGTTTAAAACCATAACTACCAAGTAGTAATAGGATAGGGCTCTGCTTTGGTAGCTCTTCAGGTTATTGTGGTTGACCAGGGTAGATCCATAAGCTCATGGTCCCGACTGTCCTCTGCCTGGGTAAGAGATCCTCTAAGTAAGTGGCTCTGTTCTATTAAGGACCTCAGTGTTCAGGGACACAGACAGGTGAGGGGACATGAGGAGGTCACAGACACTTCATTTTTCTAAATCTGAGCTTTAGTCATTCCATTGTCCTGATGAAAACTTTCCACTTGCTCCTGATCACTTTCTGAATAATTTTCCACCTTCTCCTCAGTCTACAATGATAAGTGGGATGGGTTCTTGTTCAGTTCTAGCCTAGACCACACGGAAGCCAGCCTTGATGGGTTAAGCACTCTTTCAAATGTAAACTTGCTATTGCCTTTGGCCCAGCACTATGCTTGTTTGTTTTAGGGCTGTGAGCTCAGTAGATTGTGAACCTTCCAGGATAGAGAGGTCAGTGCATTTCATCTCTTCATGTCCCAAACCTAATAGCTAGCCTGCAAAATATTTGTCCAATAGATAAATGATGGAATAACTTGGTTTTCAGCCCATAGCATCATACTTCTCATAGTGTGATCTTCAGACCACCTGCAGCAACACATCCTTGGGGAGCTTGTTAAAACTGGGAGGTTCTGAGCCTCACCCCAGACCCACAGCTTCTCTCGGGTGCGGCCCTGATATCTGCATTGCTAACAGACTCCTTGTTTCATTATAATCACACTGATGTTGAGAATCATGACTGTAGCAGATAGAAGCAGACAAAGGCTGCAGAGGCAAACACTGGCAAGGAGCCGCAAACCTGATGGGTGAATGCGGGGAGAGTGGGCAGAGTCAGAATCATCTCGCTGCAGAACTTTTGAACTGATGGTCGTAACAGTTTAATAGATAGTCATAATAATGTCACCACATCATCAAGAAAAGTTTAAACTTGTAGTCAATAATCTCTCTTTAGGAAAAAAGTTGTAGTGTATAAACCCTTTTAGGAAGATTTCCACCCAAACTTGGAAAAGCTAGAATTGTAAAAGCTGAAAAATGAAAAATGAATTATTTGGAACATTAACTTCCACCAAAAAAAAAAAAAAAAAGCTTATAGTTGAATTTAATAGGGAATAACTAAAATGCAGCATACATACTAAGTTTATTTTCGGGAGTTTGTTTTTTGCCATTGTCACTTTCACAAATTGACCTCATCAATGGAGCTGATATGGTTTGGCTGTGTCCCCACCCAAATCTCATCTTGAGTTGTAATCACCATAATCCTCGTGGGTCCTGGGAGGGACCTGGTGGGAGATAATTGAATCACAGGGGAAGTTTCTGCCATATTGTTCTCCTGATAGTGAGTGAGTTCTCACAAGATCTGATGGTTTTACATGCATCTGGCATTTTTCCTGCTGGTACTCATTCTCCCTCCTGAAGTTCCGTGAAGAGGTGCCTTCTGATATGATTGTAAGTTTCCTGAGGCCTTCCCAGCCATGTGGAACTGTGAGTCAATTAAACTTCTTTCCTTTATAAATTACCTGTTCTATGGTTTTTCTTCCTAGCAGCGTGAGAATGAACTAATATAGGAGCCAAACAGAGGAAGAGTTCAGGAGAACCAAGCAATCTATGGATATGAGTGCTTAGCTTACAATACACAATATCATGTACGGACTCTGCAGGGAACTCAGAGACTAGAAGTTCCAGGTTCATATCTCACCTTCAACTCTTCCTTATCCTGGGCCCCTGAGTATCTCTTGCACTCGAAAATGGCAAATGATATTTAAAGTATGCAGTTTTATGAGAAGTATGTTTAGTAGTAGGTAAATGCCAGGTGCTTTACCTATATTATTATTATTAAAAATGATTATTTCCTACATGACAAAACTGAGATTTGAAGAGCAGAAGGATTGTCTCACGGATGTTAGCCAGCAAGTATTGGGGTTCAGCTTCGACTCCAGGTTTGTTTCCCTAACATACGTACCAATGCCCAGTGCCTAGTAGGAGATCAATGAATTTAAATTCTTCCTTTCCCATTGCTAACAGGATTCTAAAGCATTAAAAAAAAAATGCTTAGAGCATCTGAGCTGTCTTTCAAACCATGTTTTTGGCTACACCACAGAAACAGCTAGCATCTCTCTTTCTCTCCCAGATTCTCTCCATCTGGAAATATTATACAAGTCTTTTTCAGGGCACAGGTGACTGCCATGGTGGGAAGGGCCAGCTGCTAAAAGAGTGACCTCAAAGGTGACTAGGATCAAAGTGGACATGGGCTTTGTAGATCAAAGGCATTTCCTCCCCCGTGGAGTGGCCCAGAGAGCCAAAGTCGGGGCAATCCGCAAGCCCAGGCTGCAGGATCGTCATGCTCCCGTCGGTTCATGTCCTAATTAGGCAGCCAAGTGCATCAGCTGAGACTTCTGGGTGGTCTGAGTGTGGCTCTCCAGTTGCTAACCATTGCTGGTGCTCTACCGGGGAGGTCCCTAGGCATGCAGAATGGTGGTCAGGCCCAGACTCAGAGAGAAAGGTCTTACCATTCATATGTGACAGTTAGCTCCCAGCCATGCAGTCATTATGATTTTGGAGACTTCTGTTGTCCTTAGAAGCCTGCTTTAAATTAGCTGTTAGTTGTAGAATTCTGGCTTAAAGAGGTATTCAGATCCCTAAGGCACTTTCACTTCATAATGCTGGTTTGCTGGCCTTAATAGAGAGCACACCTTTGAAAGGTCTATACTGGCAGAACCATAGGATGACTCCCAACCAGTGCAGCATAAATGATAATTAAAGCTTCCAGTTACTGAGATCTTAATAACAGGATTTTTTTTTTTTTTTGAGATGGAGTCTTGCTCTGTCGCCCAGGCTGGAGTGCAGTGGCGCAATCTCGGCTCACTGCCAGCTCCACCTCCCAGGTTCACATCATTCACCTGCCTCAGCCTCCTGAGTAGCTGGGACTACAGGCGCCGCCACCACACCCAGCTAATTTTTTTTTGTATTTTTAGTAGAGACGGGGTTTCACCGTGTTTGCCAGGATGGTCTCGATCTCCTGACCTTGTGATCTGCCTGCCTCGGCCTCCCACAGTGCTGGGATTACAGGTGTGAGCCACCACGCCTGGCCACTAACAGGATTTTACACATCACCCTAATCCTCACAAAACTCCTGCTGGTGGGTATGATTATCATCATTTTATAGATAATAAAGTCAAGGCTCAGAAAGACAAAATCACTTTTACAAGAACACGTAGCTCAGAAGGTGAGGTATTAAATCAGTCATTTGGATCCCAAGCTTGTGTATTATCTTGTGCCACGATAGTAATGCATGGCAAACAACCACAAACCCTCAGTGGCAATTAACACTCAATATTTGGTTTTGCTCACTAGTCTACAGGGGAGGCGGGAAGTTCTGCTGATTTGGACCAGGCTCCACTGATTGAGACTCAGCTCATTCCCGTGTCTTTGGCCAGCTGCTGGGTTGGCTGGGGTCAGGGTTGTCCTGGACAATTTCTGCTTGGATGACTCCTCCCTGCGCCACGTGGCTCTCAGCCTCCCACATGCCAACCTGGGTTTGTTCTTCGGGAATGGCAGGGGTCCATGCATAAGAACTTAGGCAGACAGCCCTGGGTTTGGACTTGCCACCGTGTTATGTCTATCTCATTCTATTGGCCAACACAAGGTGTAGATTCAAGCACAGAGAAATAGATTCCATTTGTAGTTGGGAGGTTCTCTAATGTCACACTTGCAAAGGTGTTTGAATATAGAAGGGGCATTGATTGTGCCCCTTAACGAAATCATTTTATTACAAAAGATCTTTTCACTATGCCGCTGTGCCATGCATGTAGAATATTGGAGAGCTGTGTACATTCATTTCTTGTAAAGAAGCTAGAACTTCAATAATGCATTTCTTTTGGTTTGAGTAGCACATATATCTAAGTTCAAAGACGTATAATGCAATTCTGATCTAAATAATTTAAATTATAACTGACACCTAATGAGAAATGGAAGAAAACAAAGTGTATTATTCCCTAGTCATGGTGTTTTAGAATTACAGATCGAGACCTCTCAGCTCATAGAAGCGCTGCAATGGTTTCTCCCTGATTTTAACAGAAAATGCAGTCCTCTGTTTAGTACTTTAGAACGTTACCCATCTGGCCCTTGTCTTCTCTCCCATCCTGTCTCATAGCAGGTCCCCCCTTCACCTCAGCTTCCTTCCTCCAGACATAAAATGTGGTTTGTTTTCCCCCATATTGCCTCAATCTCTCACGGTCTCTATGTTTGTGCACATGCTGTTCCTTTTGTTTGAGCTGCCCTTCCTGTTGTCTTTCTTGGCTAACTCCTACTCATCCTTTATAGCTTGAGGGCACCCTTCCCTGAGCCTGACGTCTGAGTTTGAGCTGCCTCACCCCATCACAGCACTCTTTACACTGTGCTGCCTTGCACCTGCTTGAACCCTCTAGATGGTGAGTTCCCTGGGGGCAGGGATGACTTTCCTGTCTATATTTCCAGAGTCGCCTTCCAGCCCCAGCTTCATCCTCCTTGTCCCATCTCCTGGGTCTTTCTGAACATTTGGATATTGGCCTTTCATTCCAGAATAGACAGCACTGAACAGGGCATGTAGTTTAAAGCATGAGGGTGTGTACTGGCATTTCAATAAATACTTCCATCCTGGAGGGTTTACTGATAAAGTGGTGTGGTATGAAGGATGTCAAGGCTACAAGGAAGAAAAAACAAGTGAATCAGTACTGAATTTTCAAGTAATTCATTTATATGTCTATGTAGATTTATGCACACATATTGTCTAAGTATAGCATGTATATATGCATGTTCACATGTCTGTGTATTTAACATATAAATATATATTGAAATGAATGCATTTATTGCTCTAGCTATTTATACATATGCATATATATATCTCTCTGTATATATGCATGCATCTGAACATGTGCATCTCTGTATGCATATGTGTATATTTGATTTGTGTATTACATGCATGTCATGCATTATGCATGCACAGCTCTGATTACCTTTCTACATAAAGGCACAGCAAGGCTCACTCAAATGTATGCATGCACATAAATATATTCATAAATATGTAACACTTTATATGTAAATGTAGTGATCTCTGTGTATATACGTGTGATGTAGACATTTCTGATTATTCATATGATCAAGTATGCATGTTTTTCTACATATGCAGAAATAGAGACATAAGCACTTGCATGTAGCCTTATCAAGCCTTAGATTTAAAATATATAACGTGGATATTTTTATAGAGGGAACATAATAAGGAGCAAATCTGAGACATCTTTTTTTATTTCCAAGCATGTCTGGGAAAGTCTTTGCATATAGTAGGCACCCATGAATATCCCTGTTGATTATCTCTTTCAAAATGAACAAGATTTGTAAAGGTAATCTAGTTGCTCAAATAAGCAAACTGAAAATTTCATTGGGTCTCTGAAGACTTGGGTCCTGTCCTGCTCTGCCACTGGCCACTTGTCAATTTACATTGCCTTTGCTTGAGTTCTGTTTCTTCCTCTTTAACATGAGAATGCTGTATGAAACAGTTCTCAGATTCTTTGTCAGTGGTACCATGCTTCGCCTTTTTATTTTTGGCAGTCCTTAACTGGACACCCAGACTCAGCTCTGCAACATTTTCAGAACTAGAGTTGCATGGACAATGAGAGAACTCCAAAGATTAATTTATTTTGAAGACTCCTATTTGAGATTAGTGATTTCTTGAACAACTTTTCCTCTTCCCACATACACTGATCTCTTCAACTGCAATTCATGAGGTTCATGATGAAGAGAAGTCTTAAAAGAATCAACCACAGACATTCACTAACCCCCCATTATTGCCCAAGTCTGTGCTGTTGGAGGGGATGCAGATGCAAAGTCAGAAGCAGGGAAGGGAATTCCATTCCCATATTGTCCATTACTAGCTCCTTCCTTTTGAAAGCCACTTGTCTTTTTCCCATATGTAAGAGCAAGATAATAGTATTGCTCTACCTACCCCGAGAGTCTTGTTACTAGAATCAAATGAGATCACTTATAAGCTTGGTAAAATGCAAAGTGATTTTGCTGAAATGATAAAGAAAACTCAACTGACGTCTACTGTTTAGATTTATCAAATGTACTAGTGAGGCAGGGCAAACACTTGAGCAGTCACTAATACAGTAGTAAATCTCTCACACACGTGACTCCACTAGCAATCTTCTGAGGTAGGGCAGAAGCATTGGAGGCAAGAGAACATGGTAGAAACCATGGTCTGGTAAGGCTTCCTAAGGAAGTGGGGGTTGATCTGAGCATTGAAACATGGAAACTTCTATCCATAGTGAAGAGATGTTACAATAACCCCAAAGAGAGGAACCCTAAGGCACAGGGACAGACTGTTCATGCAAACATCTATAGTGAGTTTATCAGACACACCACTGCAGGAGCCTCTGGCAGGTGCTGGGCTAGACCAGGAAATCTTAATGTTGGGTCGATGAATCTCCCAAGAAATCTGTGGCTGGAATTCAGTCGTTTGTAACCATGGATGAAAAAAAAAATCCGTCTTTGTTTTCACTAGCCTCCAACTGAAATTTAGCATGCCTTTTAAATTTGAATGTAGGCAACAAACCAGAATTGCATGTGCAGTACCTGTAAAATCAATAGCTATCATATATTTTATATTCTGTTACAGTAGTTGTAGAGATCTCAAAATATTATTTACATTCATCACAACTTCAAAATTATATTTATTAAATCCCTGTTAGATTTTTAAAAATGTAATGTGTGAAACACATATAGTACCATGTCATACACTTATTTTAATATACACAATAGTAATCCAATATAATTTATTTCTTTTAAAATTCCCGGGTTTTTTACACATTTAAAATATTCTCAGAATTGCTTCACAGTCTTTGCCACACTGTCAAAGGAGCTCCTGGAATGAAAAAGCTAAGAAACCCTGGAGCTGATTCCATGGAGCTCATGTTTAAAAAAATGAGGCTCAAAGAGGTTAATTAACTTTGCCACAGTCAAGCAAAGGGGTTTATACCCAGGGAGTTCAAATGCACTGGGAGTGATTACAAATTAAGAGTTTCCTCCAATGCTAATCCCTTAGGTAGGCAAAAGACAGAGGCATTCCTAGAAGGCTGGAGCCCATTTCTAATACATAGCATAAAGGAGAGATATTATCCAAGGTAGCTGAGGATGACCTGATGCACGAGACCAACTTATGTTCAGATTGTGAAATTGGAGCCGGGTGTTATGTAACAGATATAAGGAGAGAGGTGAAAATGGTTGTGGGAAGAATAGTCCAGGTAGCAGAAGTCAGAAGTTAGAATTAGGAATGGGTGGGAAAGAGATGAGTGTCATCATCAATTTAGATTTGCACTTGGTCAGGATAAGGTTATTAGCAGTGAGCACGTGGATTAGAAAATCTTAAAGGGCTTTATAATATTTTAGTAGCCCTGATATCAATATTGATAGCCAACTTGACTGAGCGTTTCTGTACCAGGCACTAAGGTTCAGAATCTTACATGAGTAAACTCAGTGAACTCTAATGACTCCATATAGCTCATGTTTCAGAAAATGAGGCTCAAAGACGTTAATTAACTTTGCCACAGTCAAGCAATGGTAAAGCTGGAGTTTATACCCAGGGAGTTCAAATACACTGGGAGTGATTACAAATTAAGAAAGTTTCCTCCAGTGCTGATCCTTTAGGTAGGCAAAAGACAGAGGTATTCCTAGAAGGCTGGAGCCCATTTCTAATGGCAGTAAGATCCTCCAGCCTGACTACCCAACTCCACATGTTAATACCAATAAAAGTGCTGGAAGCCATGTCTTGATTAATCCCTTATAAAGGGAAAGAAGTTGGAACCAAACATGGGATTCTTAAAGGTAACCACATTGCCACTTGTTGAGGGTAGCAGTGCCGGCAGAGCCTCTGGGCTGATTTGTTCTACGTGTTTTAAAGTCTTTTCTTGCCAGGGCCACTTTCTACCATTGTATTGACTGCATTCCCGACTCACTCTAAGGTGGATCTCAGAGCAGTCCAGGTGACTTAGGGTTAGGGTTAGGGTTAGGGTTATTCTTATTGGAACTGACCAACAAGAAGTCTCATTAAAGCTGGGGGTAAGGTGAGAGCTGAGGTTCTGTGGGTAACAGAAATCAGAGGGCAATTGCCTTGTAATTATTTCTGAAACAAACATAACAGCGACAACAAATTAACCTTGGGATTAGGGCACATATTTCAAATTTAGCACAGTCATCTCACCTCATCTCTTTTCCATTTCAAGTTTAACACACTGACCTTCTGGTGAGAAGAACACTATTGAGATCTCACCAACCCTTGTTACCTCCAAAAATAAGTCAGTATGTGGTAGACTTTATCCTTAGAAGGCTTTTCCACATACAAATCCATGTTTCTCTCATGTAGCATCCTCTTCAGCAGTTGTGTTGGCATCTGAGAAAATAATTTTAAATAATTTAAAAATATGAGTCCTTACAAATATCCCCTCTCCCTGCCAACACATACATGTAGTCACACACAAACGTACTTCTTAGTTATTAATATTGTGTTATTCTGTTCTCAAGCTGCTAATAAAGACACATCTGAGACCGGGTAATTTATAAAGAAAAATAGGTTTCATGGACTCACAGTTCCACGTGGCTTGGGAGGCTTCACCATCATGGCAGAAGGTGAAAGGCACTTCTGACATGGCAGCAGGCAAGAGAGAATAAAAGCCAAGTGAAAGGGGAAAGCCCTTATAAAACCAACAGACCTCATGAGACTTATTCACTCCCCTGAGAACAGTATGGGGGAAACTGCCCCCATGATTCAATTATCTCCCACCTGCTGCCTCTCACAACACATGGGAGTTATGGGAGCTAAAATTCAAAATGAGATTTGGTTGGGGACACAGGCAAACCATATCATTCTGACCCTAGCCCCTCCCAAATCTCATATTCTCACATCTCTAATCCAATCGTGACTTCCCAACAGTCTGCCCAAGTCTTAATTTCCTTCAGCATTAACTCAAAAGTCCACAGTCCAAAGTACCATCTAAGACAAGGCAAGTCCCTCCTGTCTATGAGTTTGTAAAATCAAAAGCATATTAGTTACTTCCTAGATACAATGGGAGTACAGACATTGGATAAACACACCCATTTCAAATGGGAGAAATTGGCCAGAATGAAGGGTTAAAGGTCCCACACAATTCTGAAATCCAGTAGGGCAGTCAAATCTTAAAGCTCCAAAATTATTTCCTTTGACGCCATGTCTCACATCCAGGTCACAATATTGCAAGAGATGGGTTCCCATGGTCTTGGGCAGCTCTCCCCCTATGGCTTTTCAGGGTATAGCATCCCTTTCGGTTGCTGTCATGGGCTGGCATTGAGTGTTTGCAGCTTTTTCAGGTGCACAGTGCAAGCTGTCAATGGATCTACATTCTGGGGTCTGGAAGATGGTGGCCCTCTTCTCACAGATCCATTAGGCAGTGCCCCAGTGGGGACGCTGTGTTGGTTCTCCAATCCCACATTTCTCTTCTGCACTGCTCTAGCAGAGGTTCTCCATGAGGGCTCTTCCCCTGTAGCAAACTTCTGCCTGGGCATTCAGGCATTTCTGTACAACCTCTGAAATCTAGTGGAGGTTCCCAGACCTCAGTTCTTGACTTCTGTGCACCCACAGGCTTAACACCACATGGAAGCTGCCAAGGCTTGGAGCTTGCACCCTCTGAAGCCACAGCCTGAGCTGTACTTTGGCTCCTTGTAGTCATGGCTAGAGTGGTTGGGACACAGGACACCAAATCCCTAGGCTGCACACAGCAGGTGGGCCCTAGGCCCTGCCCACAAAACAATTTTTTCCTCCTAGGCCTCTGGGCCTGTGATGGGAAGGGCTGCCATGAAGAAGACCTCTGATATGCCCTGGAGACATTTCCCCATTGTCTTGGTGATTAACATTTAGCTCCTCATTACTTATGCAAATTTCTGCAGCCAGCTTGAATTTCTCCTCAGAAAATGGGTTTTTCTTTTCTATTGCGTTGTTAGGCTGCAAAATTTCCAAACTTTTATGCTCTGTTTCCCTTTTAAACTGAATGCTTTTTAACAGCACTCAAGTCACCTCTTGAATGCTTTGCTGCTTAGACATTTCTTCTGCCAGATGCCCTAAATCATCTCCCTTAAGTTCAAAGTTCCACAGGTCTTTAGGGCAGGAGCAAAATGCCACCAGTCTGTTTGCTAAAACATAGTGAGAGTCACCATTTCTCCCGTTCCCAACAAGTTCCTCATTTCCATCTGAGACCACCTCAGCCTGGATTTCATTGTCCATATCATTATCAGCATTTTGGTCAAAGCCATTCAACATGTATCTAGAAAGTTCTAAACTTCCTGACATTTTCCTGTCTTCTTTTGAGCCCTCCAAGTCTTTAGGAAGTTCCAAACGTTCCCACATGTTTCTATCTTCTCTTCTGAACCCTCCAAACTGTCTCAACCTCTACCTGTTACCCAGTTCCAAAGTTGCTTCCACATTTTTGGGTATCTTACAGCAGTGCCGCACTCTACCAGTACTAATTTACTGTGTTAGTCTGTCTCATGCAGCTAATAAGGACATACCTGAGACTGGATAATGTATAAAGAAAAAGAGGTTTAATGGACTCACAGTCCCATGTGGCTAGGAAGGCCTCACAATCATGGTGGAAGGCAAAAGGTACATCCTACCTGGGGACAAGCAAGAGAGGGTGAAAGCCAAGTAAACGGGGAAAGCCCTTATAAGACCAACAGATCACTTGACACCTATTCACCACAAGAACAATATGAGGGAGCTGCCCCCATGATTCAATGATCTCCCACCAGGTCCCTCCCACAACATGTGGGAATCACGGGAGCTGCAATTCAAGATGATATTTGGGTGGGGACACAGCCAAACTGCATCAAATATTGTAGGTATTTTAGGTCTTACTTGATCAAACACAAAAGTCTAACAACATCAGTTCAATTTTTGTGTAATTTAGTCTCAAAAATTACTCTCTTTTGGTTTCTCAACTTGGGTTTCATTTTGAGAAAAATTATACTTTATTATCATTACTCCTCTTCTCTAATGGCATACGATATCGGTTATATTGGGTTCTTTTTCTCTGGCCATGTTCTGTGTCATTTCATTTAATCTTTATAATGGCAATATGGGTAGATATTCTTATTCCAGTTTTACAGATGAGGAACATGGAACTCAAAAAGACTAACAGACTTGCATGAGAGCATACTTCCAAGTAAGTGTGAAAGTTAGGCTGCCAATTCTGGTTAATTTATCTCAAAGCCTATAAGGCTTACACTACTATACCCTATCTACCTCTCATATAATTTACCACATTATTTTGTAATGCTTACTCATTTGCACCTCCTACAAATTTTTAGTGTCCTACTATGCAGAGAATATAATGTATTTACCTTTAAGTTCCTTGTGTCTAACAGAATGCTTTATTAAGAGTTAACATTTAGTGAATAAATGAATTAATAAATTAATACTAGTAAGTATGACCAATTTATTCTGCTGAATGACGTACATATTAAAACAATTAGAAACCTGTTACTGTCTTAGATCCACTCGCCCAAATGAGGCATGTACGGCTGCATATATGGCTAGCTGGAACCATGGCCAGTGATGGGGTGGTTGGAGTCTGTTATTCTCTGTCTTGAGGCAAGCCAGGTGATTCATCACATGGGGTGGGAGAGGATTCTTGGAAAAGGGATCTGAGAGGAAGTTAGGGTCAAAGAGAGGATGTGGAAGTTGAACCATGGTTCACACAAGAACCGGGAACAAATCCAAAGGAAAAGGAGTTCCAAAAGAAAAGAATTTATTTCTCTCTCCTCAGAATTCCATTCCATTGTATGAGCAATGTTTGGAGAAAGGACAGAAGAGAGAAAGGGAAACAGAAAGACTATATTTTCCTAAGTTGTTCTTTGTTAGGCCCTGTAATAGAGTGGAATGAGACCTGGATATGGCGTCAGAGAGACTGGGGCTCAAGAACTGTGCTCTGACATTTATTAGCTGTGGGCAAATAGCTTAACATGTTTTAATCTTCATTTCTCATCTGTAAAATATGGTTGATACTATCCAACTTAAAATTCACAGTGCAAATTAAATGAGATAATCGTTGTGAAAATGTCTAGCATAGTGTCAGCCACATATTAAATGTTCCCAGAGTGTTTACATAGATGACTAAGAAAAGCTTTAGTCTTCCTAAATATTTTCCAGGAAAGACTATCATGATGGGAACTGTTGGACAGGCAAGTCAGTAAATAGTAAGAAGGATTTGACCTTCTGCGTCTCCGGGATCCCACAGTTGCATAGACTTGGTGAGAGACTAATATGAAACAAATGTGTACTAGATATATATTTTCTAAACAAGCTCTCTTCCTGAGGTGCTGGGGAAGAGATTAAATCCTTTTCTGCCTGCATTCAACGCGGATCTCCTGAATGGTGGTTGGCTGCCAAGCACTGTCTTGGACCTGGACAAGCAAAGATGCAAAGACAGTGCTCCAGTTCTCTAGGGAATTGTGGTCTGTGGAGTCAGAAAGATATTTGGTTGAGTGTTTTTCTATGTTGGGGAGGGCTACTATATTGATTAAATTATGCATTCAGACCACAAGAACAGTTTTTGAGCTCCTTCATTGTTGTTATTTTCACACACATTTTCCAATGTAATTCTCACTAAAAAATGCCTCATGTTGTCATATCCATCTCTGCATTAGATGACAAGATGAAAACACAGAAACTAGGCACTGGTTTTAAGTTATTAAATTATAGGAGAAATGATCCAATTTAAAAATCAATGTTTTATATGTAAAGGGCAATCATGAAAAATATCCACAGAAAATCTTGGAAAATATTAATATAATTATTCAGTTTATTTAGAGAAATGAGTAAGTTTTTCCTAACTGCTCTCCCTGCAAACCCCAAAATGAAAAAAGCAAAGTGAGAGGCAAATATTTTATATTGGATTGATACTAGGGGATGAATGTGAACCTCAACAACACTTCAATAACTGGTATTTTACATTAAGTAGTTTTTCTTTTGAAAATATCTGTTCTGACTTGACACCATGTTTAAACTGATTCCATATTCAATACCTTTCTTTATGCACCATAAATTTCTCACTTTTGACATATTTATTTTGATTCTTATTTTAATCATGTATTTCAGGATCACAAATGTTCTAGTTTTTAAGATCTTTTATGATGAGGATCATTTCATTGTTGTTGTCTTGATGTATAGTGACACTACCAGTTAAAAAATTTGGGTCTTACAACCATCCTTTCAAATCTTTGCAGATTTTTAAAATATTGTATGCCCATTTCTAATATTGCTGAAGAGGTATCTAAAGTCAGCACAATTTAATTTCCTTTATTAGTAATCCTAGTCTAGAAACTGTTTTCTGGAAAAAAGAAACTTCTTTATACTTGAAGTTTGCTAACTTCAATCAAAATATGCCTTTTTTCTGTTTAATTTTTTTCCTGTAACACCATGTATATTGGTTTTTGCTGCAATACTACAGTAAACTCCAACAATATCATACAACAACAAAAGCATTGATGTCTGATGAGCTCATAGGTTTCTGACTTTCCTGAGAATCAGCTGAACTCTGCTGTTCATTTCCCTTCTCATCTCCAAGCTCCAGACTGGGTCCCGTGCTTCATGTGTCTTCATTCTGGAGCGCAGGGTGAGGTAGCCTTGATTCCTGGAGTATGTCTTTCTCACCAAAGAGTTAGAAGTTCAAAACGGTAAATAAAAACATGTGATGCTTCTGTAGACTTTGGAATGGAATAGGTTATCATCATTTCTGCCCGTATTTAAGGAAAATACTATGGTCAGCCTCAAAGTCAGCGGGAGAGGGGACACATTCCTAGCCTATGGTAGTGGGTGGGAGTGTGGTGGGATGGGTGTCAGTCTTCCTTTAGCTGAGTGAGTCTTTTATTATACATTTAGATTCCTCCCCCACCCCCCACATGCTCTGTTATCTTTTTCAGACCCCAGTTAACAAGACGTTGAATCTTTAAGGACTGTTTTTTATACCTTCCTTTTTATTCCTGATTTTTTTTGTATTTATCTTTTTATTTCCCTTCTTTGCCATTTTTAGGACTGAAGAAGTATAAGCTAGATGACTAAACAGACAAAATTAAGAGTTAGAAGTATTGACGTGTTGGAGGCAAATTTATCATTATTTTCAGATGGAAAATTATCAACCTAGAAATCCAAAAATGGTCAACTGAAATTGTTTTATAAAGCTCTGGTAATTGTAAATTTCCTGGCTACAAAATATTTACAAATTAGTAACTTTCATGTACAACATTAATAGTTACATAGTAAATGTGAAAAAAATCCTGATTATAACAATATTAAAGATAGGACATAATTTGATACTAGCTTAAATACACATATTTACAACCTATATGAACAATACTATAAAACTCTTCAGAGATACAAAACAAAATTTAAATACATTGTATTGAATGGAAAAAAATCTCAATATCATGGAGGTGTCAGTTACCTCTAAATTAATCTTCGTATTCAATGTAATGGTATCAGAAATTTTAGTGAAGTAGCAAAAAAATTTTCAATTTCCCCCAAAGAATAAGCTAATTAAAGTGCTCAGAACATTTCTGGAAAAGTAAGAATAATGAAGGAAGATTTGTTCCATCAAATATGTACACTTAATGCCATTACAATGAAAAGACCTTGATGTTGAGATGGAAGCTCATCAACTCGGTGAAACAAAATCCATAATTCTTATATCTGCATGTGTGTGATGAGACTGAATGAGTCATAAAGGTGATACTATAAGATAATGAGAAATCTTGCTTAGTCAGTAAATATTTTTAGAGCAACTAACTCGGGGAGGGGGTGGAAAAAGAATAGGTTCTTGTCCTTGATTCACTGGTAATATACAGAATAAATTCAAAATTTAATTAATTTTATTAAAAAATTATTATATAAACCCACTAGAAAAAAATATTGGAAACGTTGTTATAATCAAGGTTTGGAAGAGATTTCTACATTTCCTATGAAACCCAGAAAGTATAAAAACAAGCTATCATAGATTTGAGTATATTGAAATTTCAAATTTCTGAATAACAGAAAACACCATAATTGCAGTTAAAGTAAAAGAGGTTTGATAAAATCTTAGTGACACATATGACATCATGTGTAAAAGTTGTTATAAAATGATAAGGAAAAAGGAAATTAACATTGCAGTTAAAAAAGATGAAGGATTTCAGTTGAGAATTTATAAAAGAAGAAAATACAAATGGCCACTAACATTTAAAGACACTCAATTTCATTAATTTTTTCAAAAAAGTTAGTTTTAATAGAAAATGAACTGGCATAAACAGGTTGGGAAACAAACATGACAAACATAGTTGTAACAGAGACCAAAGGCCTTATGGCCTGAAAGCCTAAAATACTTACTGTCTGGCCCTTTACAATAACAGTTTGCTTAGGTTTCCCCTAGAAGAAAACCTAGGTAATACCATTCAGGACATAGGCATGGGCAAAGACTTCATGACTAAAACACCAAAAGCAATGGCAACAAGAGCCAAAATTGACCAATGGGATCTAATTAAAGAGCTTCTGCACAGCAAAAGAAAAGTCAGAGTGAATAGGCAATCGAAAGAATGAGAGAAAAATTTTGCAATCTATTCATCTGGCAAAGGGCTGATACCCAGAATCTACAAGGAACTTAAACAAATTTTCAAGAAAAAACAAACAACCCCATCAAAAAGTGGGTGAGGGATATGAACAGACACTTCTCAAAGGAAGACATTTATGCAGCCAACAAGCATATGAAAAAAAGGTCATCACTGGTCATTAGAGAAATGCAAATCAAAACCACAATGAGATACCATCTCATGCCAGTTAGAAAGGTGATCATTAAAAAGTCAGGAAACAACAGATGCTGGAGAGCATGTGGAGAAATAGGAACACTTTTACACTGTTGATGGGAGTGTAAATTAGTTCAACCACTGTGGAAGACAGTGTGGCAATTCCTCAAGGATCTAGAACCAGAAATACCATTTGACCCAGCCATCCCATTACTAGGTATATACCCAAAGGAATATAAATCATTCTACTGTAAAGACATATGCACACGTATGTTTACTGCAGCATTGTTCACAATAGCAAAGACTTGGAAACAACCCAAATGGCCATCAGTGATAGACTGGATAAAGAAAATGTGGCACATATATACCATGGAATACTATGCAGCCATAAAAAAGGATGAGTTCATGTCCTTTGCAGAAACATGGATGATGCTGAAAACCATTATTCTCAGCAAAAGAACACAAGAACATAAAAGCAAACACTGCATGTTTTCACTCATAAGTGAGAGTTGAACAATGAGAACACATGGATACAGGGAGGGGAACAACACACGGGGGCCTATGGGAGGGTGGGAGGCTAGGGGAGGGACAGCATTAGCGAAAATACCTAATGTAGATGACGGGTTGATGGGTGCAGCGAACCACCATGGCACATGTATACCTATGTAACAAAGTTGCATGTTCTGCACATGTATCCCACAACTTAGAGTACAATTTTTAAAAATTTTTTAATGTGTATTTTTTCTTTTTTTTTAACCAATGCTTGAGTCCCTCCACTTAACCGACAATATAGCAAGCTATTCTTGAGTAGGATGGTACTCTTCTCTTCCACCAGCCAAAATGACATTTACCAATTTAGTCATGTTTGTTCCCCAACCTGTTTATACCAGTTTACTGGGATTTTTTTTTTTTTTTTTTTTTTTTTGTGATGGAGTCTCACTCTGTCACCTGGCCTGGAGTGCAGTGGAGCGATCTCGGCTCACTGCAACCTCTGTCTCTTATACACATCTAGATGTGTATAAGAGACAGGGTAATTGTAAATTTCCTGGCTACAAAATATTTACAAATTAGTAACTTTCATGTACAACATTAATAGTTACATAGTAAATGTGAAAAAAATCCTGATTATAACAATATTAAAGATAGGACATAATTTGATACTAGCTTAAATACACATATTTACAACCTATATGAACAATACTATAAAACTCTTCAGAGATACAAAACAAAATTTAAATACATTGTATTGAATGGAAAAAAATCTCAATATCATGGAGGTGTCAGTTACCTCTAAATTAATCTTCGTATTCAATGTAATGGTATCAGAAATTTTAGTGAAGTAGCAAAAAAATTTTCAATTTCCCCCAAAGAATAAGCTAATTAAAGTGCTCAGAACATTTCTGGAAAAGTAAGAATAATGAAGGAAGATTTTTTCCATCAAATATGTACACTTAATGCCATTACAATGAAAAGACCTTGATGTTGAGATGGAAGCTCATCAACTCGGTGAAACAAAATCCATAATTCTTATATCTGCATGTGTGTGATGAGACTGAATGAGTCATAAAGGTGATACTATAAGATAATGAGAAATCTTGCTTAGTCAGTAAATATTTTTAGAGCAACTAACTCGGGGAGGGGGTGGAAAAAGAATAGGTTCTTGTCCTTGATTCACTGGTAATATACAGAATAAATTCAAAATTTAATTAATTTTATTAAAAAATTATTATATAAACCCACTAGAAAAAAATATTGGAAACGTTGTTATAATCAAGGTTTGGAAGAGATTTCTACATTTCCTATGAAACCCAGAAAGTATAAAAACAAGCTATCATAGATTTGAGTATATTGAAATTTCAAATTTCTGAATAACAGAAAACACCATAATTGCAGTTAAAGTAAAAGAGGTTTGATAAAATCTTAGTGACACATATGACATCATGTGTAAAAGTTGTTATAAAATGATAAGGAAAAAGGAAATTAACATTGCAGTTAAAAAAGATGAAGGATTTCAGTTGAGAATTTATAAAAGAAGAAAATACAAATGGCCACTAACATTTAAAGACACTCAATTTCATTAATTTTTTCAAAAAAGTTAGTTTTAATAGAAAATGAACTGGCATAAACAGGTTGGGAAACAAACATGACAAACATAGTTGTAACAGAGACCAAAGGCCTTATGGCCTGAAAGCCTAAAATACTTACTGTCTGGCCCTTTACAATAACAGTTTGCTTAGGTTTCCCCTAGAAGAAAACCTAGGTAATACCATTCAGGACATAGGCATGGGCAAAGACTTCATGACTAAAACACCAAAAGCAATGGCAACAAGAGCCAAAATTGACCAATGGGATCTAATTAAAGAGCTTCTGCACAGCAAAAGAAAAGTCAGAGTGAATAGGCAATCGAAAGAATGAGAGAAAAATTTTGCAATCTATTCATCTGGCAAAGGGCTGATACCCAGAATCTACAAGGAACTTAAACAAATTTTCAAGAAAAAACAAACAACCCCATCAAAAAGTGGGTGAGGGATATGAACAGACACTTCTCAAAGGAAGACATTTATGCAGCCAACAAGCATATGAAAAAAAGGTCATCACTGGTCATTAGAGAAATGCAAATCAAAACCACAATGAGATACCATCTCATGCCAGTTAGAAAGGTGATCATTAAAAAGTCTGGAAACAACAGATGCTGGAGAGCATGTGGAGAAATAGGAACACTTTTACACTGTTGATGGGAGTGTAAATTAGTTCAACCACTGTGGAAGACAGTGTGGCAATTCCTCAAGGATCTAGAACCAGAAATACCATTTGACCCAGCCATCCCATTACTAGGTATATACCCAAAGGAATATAAATCATTCTACTGTAAAGACATATGCACACGTATGTTTACTGCAGCATTGTTCACAATAGCAAAGACTTGGAAACAACCCAAATGGCCATCAGTGATAGACTGGATAAAGAAAATGTGGCACATATATACCATGGAATACTATGCAGCCATAAAAAAGGATGAGTTCATGTCCTTTGCAGAAACATGGATGATGCTGAAAACCATTATTCTCAGCAAAAGAACACAAGAACATAAAAGCAAACACTGCATGTTTTCACTCATAAGTGAGAGTTGAACAATGAGAACACATGGATACAGGGAGGGGAACAACACACGGGGGCCTATGGGAGGGTGGGAGGCTAGGGGAGGGACAGCATTAGCGAAAATACCTAATGTAGATGACGGGTTGATGGGTGCAGCGAACCACCATGGCACATGTATACCTATGTAACAAAGTTGCATGTTGTGCACATGTATCCCACAACTTAGAGTACAATTTTTAAAAATTTTTTAATGTGTATTTTTTTCTTTTTTTTTAACCAATGCTTGAGTCCCTCCACTTAACCGACAATATAGCAAGCTATTCTTGAGTAGGATGGTACTCTTCTCTTCCACCAGCCAAAATGACATTTACCAATTTAGTCATGTTTGTTCCCCAACCTGTTTATACCAGTTTACTGGGATTTTTTTTTTTTTTTTTTTTTGTGATGGAGTCTCACTCTGTCACCTGGCCTGGAGTGCAGTGGAGCGATCTCGGCTCACTGCAACCTCTGCCTCCCAAGTTCAACAGATTCTCCTTCCTCAGCCTCCTGAGTAGCTGGGACTACAGGCGCCTGCCACCATACCCAGGTAATTTTTTGTACTTTTAGTGGAGACGGGTTTTCACCATGTTGGCCAGGCTGGTCTCGAACTCCTGACCTTGTGATTGGCCCGCTTTGGCCTCCCAAAGTGTTGGGATTAGAGGAGTGAGTCACCGCGCCCAGTCTACTTTCTATTTCAATTATTTAATTTAATTTAATATATTTAAAACAAGTGAATGCAAAATACAGACCATGCTGCTGTGAAATTGAATGCTTTGGAGAGTTTCTGAATGTGTGAATAAATTTTTTAAGAATATTGAACTATACATGTGAAAGACAACTATAAAAATGTAGAATAGAATAAAAGCAAGCATTTAGATCCTGAAGTATTCTGCAGAAAGATCATTCCACAAATGCTTTGAAGTTCCTGTATTCTGTAAAGAAATTAAAACTGAAAATGACAGAGAATTAATTACAATTCTGTTGTAGGTCACAAGGAAAATAGTAATTGGACAAAAGTTTTGAAAGGTCCTTGAGTTACATCTAAAGGCTGGCCTACCGCAAATTTAACAGCAAGTGTCTAAAGGCTTAGCTGGTGGGAAAAACTTCATGGTTTCTATATATGTCATACTAGAAAGAATGTTTTGCTCTAATTAAGCTATTCAAACATGTACCAAAAATTGGAGTCACTTTTCAACGGAGATTTTTTTTTTTCTTAAGATGGAGTCTCACTCTGTCACACAGGCTGTATGTAGTACAGTGGCATGATCTCAGTTCACTGCAACCTCCACCTCCTTGTTTCAAGCTATTCTCCTGCCTCAGCCTCCAGAGTAGCTGGGATTAGAGGCGCATGCCACCATGCCCAGCTAATGTTTGTCTTTTTAGTGGAGACGGGGTTTTACCATGTTGGCCAGGCTGGTCTTGAACTCCTGACCTCAAGTGATGCACCTGCCTCTGCCTCCCAAAGTACTGGGATTACAGGCGTGAGTCACCACATCTGGCTGAGAAATCTTGATCAAAGAAAAACTCTACAACCAGATAAAACAGGTTTAAATTACAAATTATCATCTGCAAGAAGAATGGCATACCAAGTAGAGCAAAAAACCCCAGGAAACCAAAATTCCAAAGAAAAATATTTCATACAAAAAATAGGTTAAAACTCACAAGTAGTCATTTCTTGATTTTAGTAAATTAAGGAATCCTACTTCTTTTAAAATTTAACATTAAATCATGTATCATTATCAATTCACTGACGCTGCAAAAATCTGCCAAGAGGGATTCAGAACTGTTAAAGGAAGGCTTTTTGTTTACTTACATAGATTTGTACATTAAACTTACCTGAATAACTTCCTATTTCAATTATGCTGAACCTAAAAAGGAAGATGTAGAGGCCATGTTTTCGCCAGTTTCTGCAGTTCTAGAATTCTCAATGAAATGCTACTCAAAAGAGATTTTTGTTGTTTTAGAAAACAGGAAACCTGTCACGGCTGCAATCTCAGCAGTCTGGGAGGCAGAGGCAGGCGGATCACAAGGTCAGGAGTTTGAGACCAGACTGGCCAACATAGTGAAAACCCATCTCAACTAAAAATACATTATCATTTATTTGATGTGGTGTGGTGGCAGGTGCCTGTAGTCCCAGCTACTCGGGAGGCTGAGGCAGGAGAATTGCTTGAACCCGGGAGGCAGAGGTTGCAGTGAGCCAAGATCGCATCACTGCACTCCAGTTTGGGCAACAGAGCAAGACTTGTTCTCAAAAAAGAAAAAAGAAAATAAAACATAGGAAACACAAATACGTGTCTTGAAGAACCATTTAAAGTTATCAACTTTGCGATATTTTTTACAATGCAGCATTGGCATGGAATGCATTTTCTAGTATGTCTATAACTATGACTTCAAAAAACTGTGGTCTGAAGGTGACTCTGCTGCAGAAAACCCTGAACTATGAGACAAAATAAAGGACATAATTTGTTAACTGACCTCAAACCAAATGGATTATTTATAGCCTGTTTCCACCTCCAGATTATAAGCTCTGAAAGACAGAATTTTATGTGTCTCCTTCACTCTGGTGTCTAGATTCATATTTAGTCCATTGTTAGTATAAAATAAATATTTGTTCAATAACTGAGAAAGACATTAAAATATCTGATGTCTGAGGTCCTGGCAGTAATATTATTCTATGGGATTATTGTTGTATACTAGGAAGAGCATACCTTGGAATTGAAATAGGAATTCCTACTCTGTACTTTCTTGTTGTGTGATCTCGGTTATTTTGCCGATGGACTTCAGCTTTCTCATCTATCAAACAAGAATTAGACATTTTAGGCTTGTTGATTAGATTAATTGAAATAATATGTGTAATTTAACTAGTATATAGAAAGTTATTAATAAATGGTAGAGATGGTGACCATCATGATGATGATGGTGTTGGTGGTAATGCTGCTGGTACGGGTGTAGGAATCTAAATATTCACTGACTATCTTTGGTGAGCAGGGTACTTTTCTAGTCTTCACACAGCACTTCCACGCTCAGAAAAGGCCACACTCTCAGAGAGGAAATTGCTTAGCCCAGAAACAGCTCTTCAGTGGGTCACACTGCAGAAGCACTGCTTTGGCGAGCCTAACAAAGGGGTCATTATTCTCATCCACAGACAGCGCCAAGAAGGTGCTGGGTGGTCTAGAATACAGGAGACAGATAATGTAATGACTCCATTCATCAAAAGTTGAGCATGCACACCAGCTGCCCGCCAGCTGGAAAATGAAGCTCCTCTCCCTTCTGAGGATAATTTACTTCTGCTGGAGAGACTCGGCAATACCCTTCACCTTAAGAGACCAACTGAATTCCAATAGTATCATGTAACAACGTGCTGACCCAGCAATGGGACTCAAAGGGAAAGCAAATAAAACAAGCAAGCCAAGGGAAAATAGCAGTTACTCCTTATGTTAGGAGGGGGAAAAAAGAACCAACAAGTGACACTGCCCCTTCTATAAATTTGATATATTTTTGTGGATACTTGATAGTCTATAAATGAAATTCTATTTCTTTTCTTTGGCCATTAGGAAATATGATGTTAAATTTTGGTCCTCATCTAACCATAGTACAAGAGAGTAGTGCATGCATTTCTTTATGGAGGACTTCTACTACTTTTAGTGTTTTCCAACTTTTAAACTTTAATATAGCCCATGACCCACAACTATTAACTTCAGATTTTTATTTTGGATTTAATGAGACCATGATTTAACACCTAATGTGTCATAAAACCAGTAGGCATGTCTCCCAATTGAGCGTAAAAACAATATCTTCTCATATTTTTTCTGCAAGTTGAAAAATTGAGGTTTTTTTTCATTCAATGTATTAAATGTTTTCTAAATTCCAATCGATGGCAAGCGTATTGTAGGTAAATTATTGCATGTAATCTTCATGACAACTCCTTATGTGGGCTCTATTTTTTTTTTACATATTCAGATGATGTTCCTGAGACTTAAAGATGTTAAGTAATTATTCAGTTTCCCATAGTTTGAAACTGATGGACCCAGAATTTGAACCAGGATCTGTCTGAAACCAGAGTCCAAGTCCTGAAACATTTTGTCGAATGACTCATGTTTCTGCCTAAACTTATTTGTCATCTAGTGATGGGCAAAGCTGAGTAGGTCTGTGCATAATCAGATTCCAGGTAAAACACATCTGGAGTTTGTGAGGCTTTATGGCTAGCCAATGTTAGTTTGTTGATTTGAAAAGAAAGTTTTAACTCCTCCTGAAAGAACATGTGCCAGCTCACACATTGAAAAACACAAAGCAGTTCAGGAATTGGGTGTTGCAGTCCCCAAGGTAAAATAAAAATTACAATAGAACATGAAGAAGCAATGTCATGGAAATAATGAAGGCTTTTTGGCATGGTTTTCTTGCAAGGAGGAAATGATTCATGAGACAGAAATAAGGAAGTGGAAGAAACGCAATTTCACTATTGGAAAGTAATAGAGGATGAAAATGACCTGTGAGGGGTAAAAGTTAAATGCAAAAGCTCTGAGCTTAGAATTGTAGAAAGAGAGAAACTCTGAGGAGTAACTTTTAGGATATGTTAACTATGTTTGTATCGGATTCTTTTTCCAGGAGTAGGATCCTTTCTGCTCATAATAGTCTACGATCTAGGAAGACACATTCCCTACACCCCAACATGGAAATAACCCCATTAATTAGGAGAAATTCAATCTTTCAGGAAAGGAATCAGCTGTTATAGTTAGTTTCCATAAACATGGATATCTGACCTCTGTTTTTGCCACAGCATAGCCAGGTTTTTATATAAACTCATAAGTCGTCATTAATGTCTTATTATTTCCAATACCTTCCTGTGGGACATCTGTAACCACCAGCCCACAGGAATAATGCTCTCCTGGACGCCATTAGGACTGTTTCTGTATGTCTGCTGCCGGTATTTTGTAGGCTTGTCATCCCCTTCTGAGTTGGTCCAGTCTTTGCATCACTTCCATTTTTCTACTTGATCCATGACACCTCCAAATAACCCTGGTGCTAATCACAGGAAACCAGTTACCAAATCCCTTTGACCTTATTCCAATGGCAAGCAGTCAACGAAAAAAAAAAAAAAAAAAAAATCAATGGTGTTTGCATCCCATTGTGAGGCAAATGATTTTTGCCTCACAAATTGAGGCAAAAATCCTCACATCTGTGAGATGGACCAACATGTAGAACATTTTAAAATAATGATCAGGCTACAAATTATGGGAGACCCATTAAGGGTGGGAAGTGAGAGAGAGACACACAGAGAGAGAGAGAATAAAGAGGAGCAGGAGGAATAATAAGGAGGAGGAGAACATCCCAGAGAAAGTCAGAGAGTTCAGTTTCCTAAGCAATTAGAAAAGGAGGATGCCTGCGTATTTTTTAGTAGCCAGCTAGAGTGTTATCTGCCAACCAGCCAATGTTATAACTACATGTTTTTCCATTTAACAAACTGATCATGCACCAGTATGCTTAAAGAGACGGACACCAGTGCTGACCTTCCTACAGGTCAACTAATATGAAGACATTTAGTTACTGATATGTCTCACCTGTCTGCATTCTACAGAGCAGTCAACCATCAAAGGGGAAGCCACAATAGCCATAGAGACATTGAGCATCAAAAGTCAGCATAAACTACTAATTAGATACGGAGATGGCAGAGCAAGCACTTATGGCAAGTACTTGTAAGGCAAGTAATGGGTCCAAAAGAATTGTCCCAGACTTCCTCAGGCTTGTCTGTCCTGCTACATGGCTGTTTTCATGAACTCGATGACTACCTACTTTCCCTTCAGTGTGCATAAGAGTCATCTGAGGATCCTGTTGACAGATTTTATATCGCACAAGAATCAGTAGCATTCCTACACACCAAACACAGCTGACTTGACAACCAAATGAAGAATGCAATTCCATTCGCAATTGCCACAAAAAATAAGATATTTGAGAATACAGCTAACCCGGAGGTGAAAAAGCTCTACAATGATAATTACAAAACGCTGCTCACAGAAATCAGAGCTAACACAAATGGAAAAACATTCCATGTTCATGAATAGGAAGACTCAATATCAATGTGGCCATACTGCCCAACGCAATGTACAGATTCAGTGTTCTTCCTACCAAACTACCAATGACATTCTTGACAGAAACAGAAGAAACTATTTTAAAATTCACATACAACGAAAAGACAGCCCAAATAGCCAAGGCAATCCCTAGCAAAACAACAACAAAAACAAAACAAGGCTTAAGGTATCATGCTACCTGACTTCAAACTATACTACAGGACTGCAGTAACCAAAATAGAATTGATACTACTACAAAAACAGACACATAGACTACCCGAACAGAATAAAGAGCCTGGAAATAATGCCACACACATACAACCATCCGATCTTTGACAAAGTTGACAAAAACAAGCAACGGGGAAAGTGTGTCTGGAATTGGTGGGTTCTTGGTCTCACTGACTTCAAGAATGAAGCCGTAGACCCTCAGGGTGAGTGTTACAGTTCTTAAAGATGGTGTGTCCAGAGTCTGTTCCTTCAGACGTTCAGATGTATCTGGAGCTTCTTCCTTCAGCTTGGTTCGTCCTCTTGCTGTCAGGTGTGAAGCTGCAGACCTTCCCGGTGTGTTACAGCTCTTAAAGGCAGCATGGACCGAAAGCGTGAGCAGCAGCAAATTTTATTGCAAAGAACAAAAGAACAAATCTTCCCCTGGATAGGTCGAGACCCCAACAGTTTGTGGCTGGTTGGCTTGGGAAGCCTGCTTTTATTCCCTTATCTGGCCCCACCCACATCCTGCTGATTGGTCCATTTTACAGAGAGCTGATTGGACTGTTTTACAGAGAGCTGATGGATCTGTTTTGGCAGAGTGCTGATTGGTGCCTTTACAATCCTTGGGCTAGACACAGAGTGCTAGACCGAAAAGTTCTCTAAGTGCCCACCAGATTAGCTAGATACAGATTTGGTGTATTTACAAACTTTGAGCTAGACACAGAGTCCTGATTGGTGTATTTACAAACCCTGAGCTAGACACAGAATGCTGATTGGTGTATTTACAATCTCTTAGCTAGACATAAAGGTTCTCCAAGTCCCCACTAGACTCAGGAGCCCAGCTGGCTTCACCTAGTGGATCCTGCACTGGGGCTGCAGGCAGAGCTGCCCGCCAGTCCCAAGCCACACCTGCACTCCTCAGCCCTTGGGCCGTGGATGGGACTGGGCGCCATGGAGCAGGGGGCAGCGCCCATCGGGGAGGCTCCAGTGGGGGCAGAGACATAGTGGGCTGCAGGTCCCGAGCCCTGCCCCACGGGGAGGCAGCTGAGGCCCTGCGAGAACTCAAGTGCAGTCCTGGCTCGCGGGCACCCTCTGCAGCTGCTGACCCGGGTACTAAGCCCCTCACTGCCCTGAGCAGTGGACTCCAGCCGGCTGCTCCATGTGCGGGGCCTGCTGCTCCTGCAGGAGCCCGCCGTGCCACGGGCAGCCCCGGTTCCCACCCATGCCTCTCCCTCCACACCACCCTGCAATCAGAGGGAGGAGGCTTTGGCCTCGGCCAGCCCAGAGAGGGGCTCCCACAGTGCCGTGGCAGGCTGAAGGGCTCCTCAAGGGCTGCCAGAGTGGAGGCTGAGGCCGAGGAGGCTCCCAGAGCGAGGGCTGCTAGCACGTTGTCACCTCTCCCTATTCAATAAATAGTGCTGGGAAAACTGGCTAGCCATATGCAGAAGACTGAAACTGAACTCCCTCCTTACACAATACACAAAAATCAACTCAAGATAGATTTAAAACTAAAATGTAAAACCCAAAACTATGAAAGCCCTGTAAGATAAACTAGGAAACATCATTCTGGACATAGGAACTGTCAAAGATTTCATGATGAAGATGCTAAAAGCAATCACAACAAAAGTAAAAATTGACAAATGGGATCTAACTAAACTCTTTAATTAAGCTCTTTAAGCTTCTGCACAGGAAAACAAACTATCAACTATCTGTATCGACCTACTGAATGGGAGAAAATATTTGAAAACTGTGCATCTGACAAAGGTCTAATATCCAGCATCTGTAAGAAACTTATATTTAAAAGAAAAAAACAACCCCATTAAAAAGTGAGCAAAGGACATTAACAGACGCTTTTCTAAAGAAGCCGTATATGTGACCAACGAGCATATAAAAAGCTCAGCATCACTGATCATTAGAGAAATGCAAATAAAACCCTAAAGATATACCCTCTCACACCAGTTGGAATGGCTGCTATCAAAAAGTCAAAAAATAACAGATTCTGGCAAGATTGTGGAGAAAAAGGGATGCTCATACACTGTTGGTGGAAGTCTACATTAGTTCAACCATTGTAGGAAAGCACTGTGGTGATTTCTCAAAAAGCTGAAAACAGAAACACCATTTGACCCAGTAATGCTATTACTGGGTATATACCCAAAGGAATATAAGTTGTTCTACCATAAAACACACACACACACACGTACGTTCATTGCAGCACTATTTACAATAGCAAAGATATGTAGTCAACCTAAATGCCCATCAGTGGTAGACTGGATAAAGAAAGTGTGGTACATATACACCATAGAATACTATGCAGCCATAAAAAATATGAGATCATGTCGTTTGCAGGAACGTGGAAGATCTGGAGGCCATTATCCTTAGCAAACTAATGCAGGAACAGAAAGCTGAATACCACATGTTCTCACTTATAATTGGAGCTAAATGATGAGAACACATGGACACAAAGAGGGGAACAACAGACTCAGAGGCCTTCTTGAGGATGGAGGATGAGAAAAGGGAGGGGATCAGAAAAAATACTAATTCTAGTACCCAGGTGACAAAATAATTGGTACACCAAACCCTCATGACATGAGTTTACCTGTGTAACAAACCTTTACATGTACCTCTGAAACTAAAATAAAAGTTTTTAAAAGTACAGTTTCTAATCAAGTAGGTCTGCCACAAGCCCTGAGAGTCTGCATTTCTAACAATTGATGTCAATTGTGCTGGTGCAGGGTACATTGGAAAGGAAGGTTCCAAAATAGGGCAGGGTCTTGCTTACCTCCATATCACTTACCTTAAGTATATCTTTGTTTAGTTTCTGAATTGTAATGGGCAGCAATCCTGCCTCTCAATGATCTGTTGAAACCAACCTAATTGTTCCACAGAACTGATGTTTATGGTTTCTTTGAATAAACATAGAAATTGATCCTCCCTGTTTTAAAACTTGAGAAAGTTACATTTGTTTTATCTGAGTTCCTTTCTCACAAAAAAAAACCATCAGCCTTCCCAGATAGAATCAAGGAGCTGAGACTTACCAGATCACTGAACCTGGGAAACAAGATGCCAGACCCCTCATCCATTATGACTGCCTGACTGACCACCTGCCTCCTCTTGACCAACTCCTCATCTTGACCTCTCCCCAGTTCCTTTTTTTTATACATGGTTTATACATGGTTACATTTTTTTCCTTGATATAGAAACCCCTAATTTTAGTCAGTCGGGAGATGAATTTGAGACTCATCTCTCATCTCCTGGGCTGCAGCACCTGAGTAAAGCCTTCTTTCCTGACAACACTTGCCTCAGTGATGGGCTTTCTGTGCAGTGAGCACCAGGACCTAGACTGAACCCCTGGCCTTTCATTCACACTGTCACTTTAATCATGTAGCTGCAAATGTGTAAGTAGAGCATGAAGAAATAGCTAAGTACAGACTGGACAGATAAATCAGGCACAATCTATAGTTTGCAAGGATAACCAATGTCAACAAGAATTGTCTAGCTCTGGTTGTAGGGATGTTTTCAGATTATACCATTTGTGATGACCTCATGAGCAGCTAAGTGGACTTTGTTACTGGCATTCACAGGGCTGTGGCTTAGCGTTGACCATCCATTTAGTATAACTGAAAAATAAAGCATAAAACTGGTCTTTTAGGAAATGTACTTTGTGGTAGTAGGACCAGGATGTATTCCAGTCCTACTCTGTACATTTAAGCCAAACAGACCAGTCCTGACACAATGCTAGTTAGTTGGCAGTCAATAAACAGCAGACCTACGAACTCCCCTCGAGTCTTTTCACCTCTGTTTCATCTGATCGTTCCCACAGAACAAAGAAGAGGACCATGGAACACAGGAAAAGTTTTCTACGAGAGGTGTTTCCTATTCTAAGATCTGAAAGGTAAGTGGGAATTAGCTCAGTTACATGGGCAGTGGGAAAAAGCATTCCCCAGCTGACAGAATAGTATATACACAAGGGAATGTGGGGATCTGCACGCAGCTCTTGTAGATTATGGGATAGAATGAGGGAGGCAGGAGGCGTGACTGAGAAGCACACAGGAGACTGATAGTGAAAAAACACAAACTTCCCTATGAAAGGATGACTCCTCCTTTGGAATACTCTCATTTTCAAGGTGGCACCAGAAGTATGAGTTTCAATGGCACTTTCCCAAGGGTTGCCTGTGAGCCTATGACATATTTTCCCTCATTGACTCTGATGGACTCCCTGGAAGACCACAAAGAGATGCGTGCTGAGAGTCCCTTGACTACCTTTCACCTTATGACTTTCTGTCTACATTTCATAAGGGATGTAGAAAAACAGAGACAACTTACAAACTGGGTATTTCTGTTTTAGCGACATGGAATTTGAAGATGGGAGGTTTTAAGGCTCCAGAATATCTCACATTTTCTGAACTATTTCTGATATTGAATGCTGAACAGTTGTTAAAGCTGAGTTTCTCATATGTACGGTAAACATATATATATATACACACACACACATATTTATATACATATATATCTTTATCACATAAAACAAGAGTTTTTATTTAGTGTTGTTGATTTTGTTGCTTTTTTCCTTAACAGACTTTGAGTCTAATTTGAAACTTTCTTAACATGAGTGGTAAGCTGAAAATAAAGAGAGAATGTGACCTGAGTAACAAGAATTTTAACACAAGGAAATTATGTAGTTTATTTTTATTTATTCAACCAAAATAAGACAAGTTCTAGCTATTTACATTAACCCTTTAGTAACATCTGTGGAATGTCCGTGATAGCAATGTAATTAATTCTACATGTGCACATGTGCATTTGAAAAAGTGTTCTATATAACATCTGTTTTCATTCATATGCCTGGTGCATTATTGCATCATGATGTATTCTTTGTGGTATTATTTTAGAAATCTATTACCACAGATCACCAGAAGATCTCTTGTCCTGTCATCTTTGGGATAATGAATAATCTCCATATGTGTAAATCTGTCAGGCCATGCCTTCCTAAAGTGGTAGCTATTAATTTACAAATAAAGAAATCAATCTTACCTTTTCCAATCAGTGACTGTTTTATTGCAGAAATACAGAAAGGGTCATTAGCCTGAACTATAAAGCATCTCATCAAAAAGCCTATCCATAGAGAGCAATTTAATCTTTCTTGCTTTTTTAAAAAGAGTTTTTTAAAATGAAGACATTCCAAGACATATTCAGTGTTTGGAAAGATAATTGATAAAGTAGACTAGCATCAAATTCACATTGAAATTCACAGTGTGAATTATTTTTTGTTGTAATTTTTCACACTTCCATGACTAACATCCTCTACAGTGTTTAACCTGAGCTCTCATTGGTCTATAGCTATTGAGGAATGTTCTTCAGCAAGATATCAATATAGACTTAGTTTTATTTTATGGGTAGATTCTCAAGAAACAGAAATGATGGATATGAGATATTCCCTAGAAAGGAGTGGGGCACTGCTGGATAGATGCTCAATTGTGTCGGATAATGTCACAAGCCTGTCACTGTCTGTTGCCTGAACCCATTAAATGAGGATGTATTAGATATGTGTTCTGTGACAGGCACTGTCAAACGTTTTGAAGAGAGTTATTTTTACTTCACACTCCTAGAACCTCAAGGTAGTGGGAAAAGAAATGCCCAAAGAGAGGTGATCAACCATCAAAAAGATCTGAGATTTCAGTCTCTGCGTTCCAGACGCTTCAGGCCAGAATACTCACTGCCGAAATAGGCAGTGACAGAGAGGGCCAGAGGACAGCTCAGCACACCCAGAGACCTCAAAAAGAAGAAGAAATCAAAGTATTAATATCTTGCAAAACAAAAATGGAAAATGTGGGTTTTGGATTAAATTTGAAAAGAATACAATTGTCAGTGCCTCAGGAAAATTATTTCTGAATGGTTAATACGTTCAGTATTAATCAGCTCAAATTAAAAATTCATAAAAATAGAACAATTACATTTTTTTCTTTAATGAAATACTAATCTTTCAATTTTAAGCTAGTTTTCTTCAGATACATATTATTAAAATTTTTGTTTTTGCCAAATTTGGGTAGTTCATAGTTTATTAAGTGCTATTTTATGCATCTAAAATTTGAAAATAAACACAGTCTCTGTAAAACAGAATGTTTACAGACTTAAAAAAATCGGCTCCTTTGTTTTTCATATCTTTTTTCATGCTAAATGCTTTTTTGGTAGGAAAAAGTGGAATCATATGCTATTAGGTTCAATTTTGCTCAGAAAGGAATCTGTTTTCATATCTTCATTAAGTTACATGGAAAAGGAAATGTCTAATCATTGCTGAGTCCTTCTACTGAATATGCAAAGTTGAGAAGGTGCTTGTGGTGCTGATTGCAAGATGTCTTTATTAGGCTGGTAACACCTAGAATGTCCTCTAAGGCAGGACTTTGGAGGAAAGTGGTGTGTGGCTGGACTCTTGCTTGGAACTGTTTAGGACTTTAAACCTCTTTTCTGTCTATCTCACATATCATTTTGCAGCTCTTCTTGGAATTATTTAATTTACAGTATTTTGATAACTTCAAAGTTGATAACATGAAATTAGAGCTATCTGCTTGTGCTCAGAAATCAATTCTCATCAAATAATATGAAATTATGTTATCTAAAAGCATTTACCCTATTACATGAAAGACAAATGAGAACTAAGGAGACTGAGTACACTGTTTGCATATTGATGACACTGGCCACAAACATTCCACTCTTTACAAGCAGTAACAGAGAAGAAAGTCTTTTGAAAAAGCAATTCGGGCCATGCACGGTGGCTCACTCCTGTATTCCCAGCACTTTGGGAGGTTGAGGCAGGCGGATCATGAGGTCAGGAGATCAAGACCATCATGGCTAACACGGTGAAACCCTGTCTCTACTAAAAAATAGAAAACATTAGCCCGGCATGGTGGCAGGCACCCGTAGTCCCAGCTACTCAGGGGGCTGAGGCAGGAGAATGGCGTGAACCTGGGAGGCAGAGTTTGCAGTGAGCCGAGATCGCGCCCCTGCACTTCAGCCTGGGTGACAGAGGGAGACTCTGTCTCAAAAAAAAAAAAAAAAAAAGAAGAAACAATTCGATGCCTCATGTGACACAAGAGAGAGGACAAAGATCAATGGATAAAGGATAAGTGAAGTCAAGTATAGTCTAGATTGAAAAAGCCTCTTTCCAATATTAACATTGGAGCAGTAGTGCATGGGGTATTTTGAAGGTAGTGATATCACCATCATTGGAGGTGTGCAAGAATAAGCTTAGTAACTCCTTAGCAAGGCCATTTCTGGAAAGAAACCCTTATGGGGTCAGTAGCTTAAATGGCCTTTCACATCCCTTATAAATTTGTCTGAAGTCGTAATTTGATGTCTGACTTCTTCTGCTCATTCCTTTTCTAAGCTTCTGCTCGATATTCCAAAGTAGCAGACAAATTAAGTTCTCAGAATCTTCTAGATTCTTGCTGGTAGGTTAATTGGGATGCATAGATGGGCTCTTAATTTTTTTTTTTTTAATTTCTACATTGGCTCATGTGATTTTTATTTATCCAGTGTCTACTATGGCAGTAGAATAGTGAATGCCAGTGTGTTGTGAAAATACAAGAGTAAGCAGAAGCATGTTCCATGAACAACAGTAAATCCTGACTTCATACTGTTTCACAGCGCCATTTATTCTAGTTTATATTTTGAGCCAGAAAATAAGTTTCCTTGAACCCTTACCACATGTATTAATACCTCTATCATCCACTTTAGATCCTACTTTCATGGAAAAAACATAACCCTTTCACGCTGATTCCTGGCTGATGTTTCCAACTGCTAGGTCAGCTCCCACTCCATTGCAGCACTGGAAATGAAGTCAGCCTACAGAGGAAACTAATTGTGTTCCTGTGCTGGAACAATATCTGTATATACTGGAAAAAGTAAAGACAAAGCTCACTTCACAATCCCAGCTCCACCCCTGCTTAGTGATACCACCTTGAGAAAAAAATGGCTTAACCTCTCTAACATAGCACATTTGGTTGTAAAATAGAAATGAAAATACTGACTGGAAAAGGTAAGATTTATTTCTTTGATTTGTAAATTAATAACTACCATTTTAGGAAGGCACGGCCTGACAGATTTACACACATGGAGAGTGTTCCAGGAATTAGAAACCATGTATAACTAGCACCGTAGCTGAAATACATCATGTTTAAAATACAGGAAAGTCAGGACTTTGGAGTATACTGCACACAAACAATATTCAATATTGTTCTGATGAGTTTGGCAAAATGGGGAAACTATTGAGATGATGGGATCAAAAAGAATAATCTACCATAGATAACTTCTTACTGTGGTCAAGGGTTACTTATAAGAAAATAAACTCCAGGCTGTGCAAAGTTGGGCAGTCACTGCACCTTATGGAGCCCAAACTCTTCTCACATCTGTATAGTGAGAGAGTTGAGTTCAATGCTGCTATGGTTTCCTTCAGCTCAGAGTCTACGTGAACTCTCAAGAGTGGCTTAGAATAAGTGACTGGAGGATGCACAAGACAAAATTACTAGAAGCCTGGGGTAAATCAATGTTTCTTCTGCCACCTTGTCAATAGCTAACAGTCAGACAGCTAGTCCCACTGAGGGAGTGGTAAATCCCAACCGGTTTTGGTGAGAGGGCAAACTGGTGCATACACCCACGAGTGTGTCTTGGAGCATGGGTAGAATAAGTGACTGGAGGATGCACAAAATAAAATTACTAGAAGCTTGGAGTAAATCAATGTTTCTTCTGCCACCTTGTCAATAGCTAACAGTCAGACAGCTAGTCCCACTGAGGGAGTGGTAAATCCCAACCAGTTTTGGTGAGAGGGCAATGCTGGTGCACACACCCATGAGTGTGTCTTGGAGCATAGGCAGACAGAGGTCTTTCTGGAAATATCAGCAACAACACCAGAAAAAGCAGCATTGCAGCCTAGACAGTCTGGCCCCACACAAACCAGGAAGCTTAAAGAAGATCCCTCGTCTAGGAAATATTAATTAGCGTGGAAGAGGAATCCACCCATATATCCAAGTGGATGGCCATCAGGGACGTGGTACCTGCTGATCACAAAACTCATGGAACTTTGAACAGAGGCAGAACCAGGACCACTGGCAAACTCAAGACTAGTGGTTATTGTTGTGATTTGGTTGTGTTGTTTTCTTTCCAGGCATGCAAGTCTTACACTTCAGACCTTTCCTGGAGACACATTGGAATACGCAGATTTACACTCTACTTTTCTACTTTAGGGGAGAAAAAAACCAGAAGAAACATAAAGTAAAACTAAATTGTGCAGTTTGTCTTTTAAAAAAGACTGGACATTGAGATCTTGCCAAATACCTCTCCATGCAGCAACCACTGAGAGAGTGTGGTGCTACTATTTATCTGCTCTATGAGCTTGGGGAAATGACTTGGTACCTCTGAGTTTCCTCCCTCATCTGTTAAAAGCAAAATACAAAAATGGTGATGCAATGCGAGAAATCCTTTTAGTTCATATTCTTCCAGCTTCTCTGTGGCTCCATCAATTATCCTGCACTCTGTTTTTCCTACTGGGTTGCATGTGTGCCCTTAGACATGGATAGCACATGAACACGCTTGCTTCTGCAGGGTGCTGATACTTTCTAGGTGACTGAGGCTCATGGAGTGGAAAGTGTGACTGTAGAGGTTACATATCATTAAACCAAGTTACACTGCCTGCCATTTATCTGCCTGAAGGGAAGTTTTCTTTAGTTCGGGGACACTGGAACTCTATCTGGGGTAAAGGGAAGACAAACACACAATACTGTGATGTCCTTGGGAAAATGTCATTGAAATGGGTCAGCCTTTCTATTTCAGAGCTGTGCTCATCTGAAAACATTAAAGAATGTTAAAAATAAGTACACAGTGTGCTCTCAGCTGCTCCAGCCAAGCCAGCTTGTCTTTGAGAAGGCCTCTGGATATTAACAATAGGCTTATAGACATGCCAGCCTCTTATGACTTCTCTGAGGAGTAATGTGGGCATTTGGGGAAGTTCCTGCATCACTCACTGTCCCACAAACCCTTTGTCAATGAGGTAGAAACTACTTGGGCAGTATTAATCTCTTGGTGTGGGGTGGGTATGTAAGCAGACTTGACGATTTCAATGTTTTATAAATGGTGTACTCTGATGCTAAACACTGAATTTCTACATTTTGTCTACAAAAAAAAAAAAACAAATTTCAACATCAAATTTATTTTTCTCAATCTTTCCTCTTTGTCTTTATGCTAAGATCTCCTACCCAAGCCCATGGTCTCCACAGATTCAGGGCTAGAAATACTTACGGGCTTCCTAGAAGACAGAACCTTAGCTTTAGAGCCAGGCAAACTTGCTGGTGATTCCCAGTTTTGCTACCAATGAGCTGTGTAAGTTCTATTGCATTCCACTTTTCCTCTTTGTCTCTGTTCCTCTATCCAGACAAAGCAGAATTAAGGGATGACTCATAAAAGTACTGTGAGCATTAGGGATGCTTAACCTAAATTACCTAAAATAGTGCTTGTTACAGTACAGATACTATTAACTGTCATTTGTGAATGTTATCATTATTGCTACTATTATTATTATCGCTCTTACATCACTCAATAGTCTTTCCCTAACTGTTCTCTAAAGCAATAATAATCTGTCCCTGAGCTACGAGATAATCTTTTGTCTGATATCACACCTGGATTTTTGAGTATTGCTTGGCTCCTAAGCTGAGTTTTTGTACGCTCTCTGATCTTTGGCCAGAGATCCACTTGATTGTCTTAGATTTTTACATTTTACCTGCCACAGTACTCACCAGAAAATGCTGTACTCAGGCTCAGCTGAAATGCCTACCTCTGGTGTAATACTCTTTGCCTTGTGTGTTTGAATGGTTGTGCATCTGGGTCTCTAACAAGGAGCTCCTTGAGCACAATGGTTTCTCTGATTCATGTCTTCTTCCTCGGGCCTAGAGCAGGGTGAGGCGTGTGATCACACAGTTCCATTTGCCTGATTCTTTGGGAGACTGTGTTGATCCTGGCTGTTGCCATTTCCTTTGGAGCTTTGTAGCTAGATTGGGCTTCCTGTCCTCCTGGTCCCCCATCCCACTGGAGGGTGGAGCTTCAGGAGGCAGCTCCTCTTCTCTGCCCCACGCGCTTCCCCCTGGCTGGGGTCCCATGGTGAGATCTCTTCCCAGGAGTCAGTTCACAGCTCAGTCACATCTTGCTTAGGGGAACATAATGAAACTTGACCTGAGAAGGCTTGGAGTGATTTCTCCAATCATAATAATTTATATATTAAGGAACTTAGAAAGAAGGAAAGGAAGAAATTAAGGAAGGAGGGTGAACAGGAAGGACAAGAGGCAAAGAGGAAGGAAGAAAGTAAGACAGAAAATTTTTTTAAGGATCTGCTTCATAATGAACCTGGGCCAGATACTTTCACAAAACCCCTAAGAGCTATCTTTTCATTTCTATTTTAATGTAGACAAGAATATAACCCAGGATTAATAACTTCCTAAAGTCATATATATAGGAAGCGGTAGTTAAACCATTGGAAGACGTTAAAATGTATCTCAGAGTCCCAAAAAGTGTAGTAGAAAATGATTAAAAAACAGCCATCTACCAAACGCTGCATTGCTGAACACATGTACCATTTTAGCCTGTAGATTTCAACGCTAGAAAAATCCCCCTTTAAATTTTACAGGAGATATTAAAGGATACAGGAATACAGAACCGGTTATAAGACTTAGTGGGAGTGATCAGGAAGGGTGCTTCTCTAAGTACAGTATAAGGCTCTGATTGTAAACAATTCTGCAAGTTCTATTTTCTCCCATTTTTGATGTTTTAAGAAGTCTTTGCCTCCAGAGGGGCATAGCCTGTTTGCTCCCTGCTGAAGTCACTGGGATTTCTCTCCTTCACCCTGTGTGCATGGACACTGGGGTTACATCCTTAAATGACAGCCGAAATCCATAACACACATCTTTTCACATTTTAGTCAAAAAAATGACTTTGCTGCCTTAGCAGCCAACAAAGTAGCCTGAAATGAATATAAATCAAGAATCACTGGGTATCTTTAATTATAAAACTTGCCAAGGTTTCAGTGTTTTATGCACATCGGTCACTATTCTTGAAGCAATAACTAATTTCTCATTGTAAACAGAATGCAAAACTAGTAGTTTCCCTGCTTTTAGAAACGCTTAGGACATAGTGATAATTTCAAAGGCAGTAATTACTCGGTGAATAAATGAGCCACCCAGTTCTGCATCCTTGGCCTTCCGTGTGGAATTGCCCTGGCATGGCCAGTCTCACTTACTATATTGTCTCTTCTCAGGCAATAATTTACCATAACTACATTAGTTCGAAAAATATTTAGCCAGAAAAAAACACAATAAGCGATTCATTTTGTCCTTCAATCTTCTGCTATCTGAAAGAGCACAGATTCTCCAAATCACCAGGCAATATGGAAAAGGCAAGGTCTGTGTACATAGAGTGCCCCATAAAAAATAGAATTTTGAACAGTGGTATCCTGGTAAATATTTAACATTTGCCTCTCTGAAAAAGTATATCTAAATTTGTTGATATGAAGTATAGGTAGCAAACAATTTACAAGTAAATAATAATAATATACAAAACATTTTGCTGCAAATTCCAAAGAGGCAATTGCTTCTCATTGAATGCTTTTGCTGGTTTTTGCCAAACTCCTGTATCCCTAGACAAAATATGGATTCAATTGACAGACAAGTATAGTTCCAACAAGAATGTTAGTTGATATTTTCGTTTATCTTAACAAGAAATATCAAAGTAAAACAACAAAGATGCATGTCTGAACTTCACCCACTTGTCAATAATGTGAGCAATTTTTCTGCTGAATTGAATTATTGCTCTCAAATGCTGGAAAAGTATTTACTCACAGTACTCACAATGCTTATTCGTAGTGTTTCAGATACAGACATGTCACACACTTAAGTTTAATCTACATGGACATTTTTTCCCATAATTCTACTAAACCTAGACAATCAGCAAAACAATAAATCAAACCCTATATTGTAGTATTTGCAAATTTTCATGGTATAAACAGATACTCAGTGGCTGATTTCAGTCTACCAACATGACGACGCTGAATGCTGAGTTGGGAAGAAACTGTTAACAGCACACCATTTTATGGTGTTTCCAACACAAAGTTACAACCTCAACCTTAACAACGTAAATAATGGTAAGACGTAGTAAAGTAACTAGAAAGTGACAAATTTTCAGGGTTTATTCCTTTATTTTTAGTATAATTTAGTTATGCATTTATGTAATTTAATTTTTAGTAATGACTGCGTTTAATAGTCAGTTTGCAAAATCCCTAAACATTTAAAAATTGGTCCTTCCAAGCTGATACAAGCCAGTTCCAGAACACCAACGACATTGGAATGGGGGAAAAATAAATTGATGAGTTAGCCTACAGTTATGCGTTGCTTAACAATGTTCTGAGATGTTCTCAGATGTTCGAAGATGTTCTGAGAAATGCATCCTTGGGTGATTCGTCCTTCTGTGAACATCAGAGTGCACTTGCACAAAGCAAATGAATTGCACAAAAGCTAATAAATTGCACACAAAAATGAAAGACAGTATTAACATAATAAAAAACTATGGACTGGGAGACAATATTTGCAAATCACGTATCTGAGAGTGATATACAATAACACACACACAGAAACACCTGTATATATCTCCAAACTCGATAACAAAAAGACAACCCAATTTAAAGTGGTAAGAGTTGGATCATTCATGTATGTTTAACATATTTGGATGGCAAATAAGCATCTCAAAAATGCTCAACATCTTTAGTTATTAAGGAAATGCAAATTAAAATCACATGCTACTACTATACATTCATAAGAATGTGCAAAAATTAAAACGACTGACTCTACGAAGTACTGGCAAAGCTGCAGAACAACTAGAACTTTCGTATACTGCTCGTGAGAATGTGGAGTGGTTTATGTACTCTGGGACTCCCATTGACTGTTTCTGAAATAAACATTCACTTATCTTACGTCCCAGCTATTTTACTCCTAGGTATTTTCCCAAGAAAAATGAAAGCATATGTCCATGCAAAGATTTATGCAAAATACAAACATTAATCACAACATTACTTGTAATAGACAAAAACTGGAAACAACCTAAATGTTTATCAAGAAGTGAACGGATAAACAAATAGTGCTATATCCATAAGATGTAATACTATTTAGTGGTAACAAGGAATGAACACAACCTCACAGATGAATCTCAAAATAATTACACCTGGTGAAAGAAGCCAGATAAACATACTATAGTCATGCACCGGATAACAACATTTCAGTCGATGATGGACCACATGTATGACAGTGGTCTACAAGATGATAATGGAGTTGAGAAATTCCTATCACCTAGTGCTGTTACAGTCTTCCTGATGTGTGAGTGCAATGGGTTGTTCACATGTTTGTGGTGATGCTGGTGTGAACAAATCCACTGTGCTGCTAGTTATATAAAAATATAACATAATTATGTGCAATATATTATAGTTGATAAAAAATGACTATGTCACTGGTTTTATCACTATTTTAGAGTATACTCCTTCTACTTGTATATTTTACAAAGGTAACTGTAATACAGCCTCAGTCAGGTCTTAGAGGTGGTATCTGGAAGAAGGCATTGTTCTCATAGGAGATGTCAGCTCCATGTGTGTTTTCCTTGGAAGACCTCCCAGGCGGACAAGATGTGGAGGTGGAAGACAGTGATATTGATGATCATGACCCTGGGTAAGCCTAGACTAATTGTGTTTGTGTCTTTGTTTTCAACAAAAAAAGTTTAAAAAGTAAAACAATAAAAAAAAGCATTGAAAAATAGAAAAATGTGTTTAGAATAAGAACATAAAGAAAATACTTTGTACAGCTGTACTACGTGTTTGTGGCTTAAGCAAAGTGTTATTACAAAAGAGTCAAAGAGTTAAAAATTTGAAAGTTTATAAAGTAAACAAGTTACATTAAACTAAGGTGAACTTATAATTGCAGAAGGGAAAATACATTTTATAAATGTTATGTAGCCTAAAGTGTACTGTGTTTATAAAGTCTAGAGTAGTTCAGTAATGTCCTAGGCCTTCTCGTTTGCTCACCACTTCCTGACACAGCAACTTCCAGGCCACAAGTTCCATTCATGGTAAGTGCTCTATACAGGTTTACCCTTTTTTATCTTCTATGCCATATTTTTACTGGGCCTTTTCTATGTTTAGATACATAAATACTTACCATTGTGTTACAGTTGCCTACAGTATTCAGTACAACCTGCTGCACAAATTTGTGGTCTTAGGAGCAATAGGCTATACCATTTAGCCTAGATGTATAGTAGGCTATACCATCTAGGTTTGTGTAAGTACACTATAATGCCTACTCAAGGATGAAGTTGCCTAAGGAAGTGATTCTCAGAACATATCCCCATTTTTATGCAATGCCTGACTGTATTTGTGTATCTAAACATAGAAAAGACACAGTAAAAAAAAAGCACAGCAGTATAATTTGATGGGACCACCATCTTACGTGCAGTCCATCCTTCACTAAAACATTATTATACAGCACATGACTGTATGTGAATGCATTTTTATTATGTCCTAGAAAATGCAAATTAATCTGCAGTGATAGAAAACAGATCAATGGGCTGGGCGCGGTGGCTAACGCCTGTAATCCCAGCACTTTGGGAGGCTGAGGCAGTGGATCACCTGAGGTCAAGAACTCAAGACCAGCCTGGCCAACATGGTGAAACCCCATCTCTACTAAAAATGCAAAAATTAGCCGGGCATGGTGGCAGGTGCCTGTAATCCCAGCTACTCAGGAGGCTGAGGCAGGAGAATTGCCTGAACCCAGGAGGTGGAGGTTACAGTGAGCCGAGATGGCGCCATTGCACTCCAGCCTGGGGGACAAGAGCGAGACTTTATCTAAAAAAAAAAAAAAAAAGAAAGAAAGGAAGGAAGGAAGGAAGGAAACAGACTTATTTGAACAAACAAATTCATGGGAAGCCTCCTTATTATTTATTTTTTTATTTATTTTTATTATTATTATTATTATTATTTTGAGACGGAGAGTTTCGTTCTTGTTGCCCAGGCTGGAGTGCAATGGCGCAGTCTTGGCTCACTGTAACCTCTGCCTCCTGGGTTCAAGTGATTCTCCGGTCTCATCCTCCCGAGTAGCTGGGATTACAGGCATGTGCCACCACGCTCGGCTAATTTTGTATTTTTGGTAGAGACAGGTTTTCTCCATGTTGGTCAGGCTGGTCTCAAACTCCTGATCTCAGGTGATCCTCCTGCCTCAGCCTCCCAAAGTGCTGCGATTGCAGGCGTGAGCCACCTTGCCAGGCCAGGAAGCCTTATTTTTTATTGTAAAGCACTATTCATTTGCTAGCTACCAGTGCATCATTTACTTGGACAAGGGCCTCTGGTTTTGTTTCTTTGTAGCCCCAAGTACAGGCCTAACCCATAGGGCCAGGCACTGGGCCATGTCTATAGTGGGGATGATGGCATTGTGATGACACACTGCCCCAATATATATTAAGTGAAAGAGTGCCCAGTGTGTTCCTTGTAATTACAATCAACAGGGACCATCTCAGATCTGAGCAGTTTAAGCCCTCTGGGCCTTGGCACAATGTGCAGCCTAGATTAATTAGTTAATGTTCATGAGACACTTTGAAGATGGAAAACTTTGTAGGAGTGCAAAGCCCCTGTATTAAGGATGATAATTATGTACATTTGAGCTTCAAATTCAGCAACCATTGTTGGAAAGGGTAGACCAGTTGCTGATTTGTAGCATGGCAGTGTCCTGGACCTGCAAAACCTCTTGAAAGGTGTCAAGAGCAGCTCTGGCATGTGCTTTGGGGCATAAAGTTGCTCTTGGAAGCAGGTGGGCATGTATCCCTTCTGTCATCCCACCAGAAATCGTTAAGCACTGTTACCTGGCTACAAGGTGGGTCATTCAATTTTCAATAAATATATGCTGAGAACTTGCTCTGCGGCAAAGACCTATTCAAATTCATATCAAGTAGAACTCAGAGTCCTTCCTCCTCCATCTGATCACAGAGCTTAGAGGTGACATAGAGGTGATTCACATCCCAGCTGTGGCAACTGTACTCAGTGTGACTTGGAGAAAGTTATGTCGCCAATGTAAGCCCAGGATCTTCATGTTTACAACAAGTAAACTTTGAAGATAATAATATCAGCCTTTCAGAGGTGAATCTGCAAAATATCTGGTAAGAAACTGAGACATCCTAGGTGCTCAGTAAATGGTAACTGTTGTTATCGTGTTGCCAAACTGTGCCCCTGATAACCGAAAATCAGTTCTCTTGTGCTAGTATCCATTGATGTGGGTTTTAGTTGCATTTGCTAGTTATACATTTTTTAGGACAATTTCTTCTTTTACCTCCGGGGATCCCTCACCCTGTGTCCCTCGATATCAGTGGTCTTTATTAGAGGAAGGAAAAGGAATTCTGTTAATGTTTTCATCTGCTAGCTGCAGTTCTCAAGGCACTCAAGAACTCATTGTCAATGACCTAGTTACTGACAACTAATTCCTAGTTTATGGAATATGCCACTTTTGGAATGAATTTGATGACCCTGAGGACTCTGCACACAGAAGTGTGATCAAAGTGCTGCTAAACCCTTGCACAGCCACCTGGCCTCAGGGAAGGCAGTTAAAGGCACATATTTTAAAGGCCACCAAGTGGTTCTCTTCTTGGTCCTAGGAGAACATTCCCAGAGTGCCCTTCATCAAGTTGTGCCTAATAAATATTAAACGCAGGAGCTGAAGCTGTGGATGCCATGCTCCTCCCACCCACATTCCTCAAGACTGTCTCCCTTGGTGGCCCCACTAGGAGCCCCAAGCCCCACCTTTACTGCCAAACTCCACTTGAAAAGCTAGGGATTGAGTCCTCCACTGGTGCATCAGGGGGAAGCCCTTTGAAGATGCAAGGGTTGTGAGTCACTGATAATCATCATGGTTCATCCGCCAACTTGAGAGACCAGGTTCTCTTTAATACTCATTATCCCTTCAGTAGGCCAAGTTGGGCCAATAGTTAATTTGCAAATTGTAGGACTCAGTAAAGTGAGACTCTAAAGGCAGGGTAATTAATAAATTATTTTTATAGAGAGGTTGACTGCATTCAATTTTCCAAATTTATTACTCATATGAGACAATCTTTCCAGTTTTCACCTCCCACAGGGCTCATGAGAGTTGATAGTCATCCTTCCACTATTCTCCCCTCACCCTATTCTGTTGGGCTTCGAGGCATTAAACACACACTTTACACTGCCAGGTCACTGTGGTCAGAGTGTGTAGCTCAAAGACGGCCTTCAAAAGGCACTTGCTTATTACAAGACACTTCACTGGTGCTCTCTTCCTGTGCCCTGGAATCAGGCCTCACCACTCAGCAGCAGACCAATCAAAATGAGCCCTAAAAACCATTCACGGTAACTTCTTGGCCTCTCTGAAGTCACTCTGCCCTCTGTTCCTTTCTTGTGGTTCTGATGTTTGTTTCCTTACCTCTTGGCCTTCTTGGCTTTGGTGTACAATTCGATGAGTTATGGATTGAATTGTGTTCCCTTTCAAGAAGGTATATTGAAGCCCCAACTCCCAGTACCTCCGAATGCAATCTTATTTAGAAATAGGGTTGTTGCAGGTATAATTAGTTCACCAGTTCATGCCACAGTAGGACGGGCCCTGTACCCAATATGACCGCTGTCCTCATAAGAAAACGTCCATGTGAAGACATCCATGTTGGAGACACACAGGGAGAATGCCAGGTGAGCACTGGAGGACAAGCATGATGCAGCTACAAGCCAAGCGATGCCAGACATTTTCAGCAAACCACCAGAATCTAGGAAGAGGTGAGGAAGGATCCCCCACAGGTTTCAAAGGGAGCATGATCCATGGATACCATGATTTTAGACTTCCAGCCTCCAGAACTGTAAGAGACTAGATTTTTGTTATTTGAAGCTATCCGATTTGTGGTACTTAGTTACAGCAGCTCTACCTTCCTTACACACAGGGCTGAGGCAGAAATTCTATTTCCTAAGGCACGGTCTGAGGCAAGGCCAGTGCTGGGTAACCCAACCTGAAGTCCAAGTAGCACTTACAATTCTCCCTCTTCACTAGAGGTGCATCTTGCAACATGGTGTCTCAGTGCAGGTGTTAACTGTTGATTTCATTGACAGAAAAATCTGTCTCCTCTGTATGAACATCTGGATAGCTTAGCACTTATCTGAGACCCAGTTCTATGAACCACTGGCAAACAAGGACCCCAGCCTCCCAAGACTGAAGAGTACAGGTCATGACAAGAGCATTCTTCTCAGAACTCTAGCAGTGGGACTCACAGAATAACGTCCCGGGCAGAGATGATTCAGCCATGAAATAGACTAAAAAGTGGAATCATTGAAATTAGTCATTGTGTGGCCTAGAGTAGTCAAGAGGGGCTCCCACCAAGAAGCCACAGTGCCAACCATTGTAAGATGAGGAGCTTTGGAAGAGCTAGTGATAAGGATGGAGAATATCCCAGGTACGGGGGCCACATGAATAAAAGCATGGTGACAGAAATAGAATGGCAGATGCTGTTCAGTGAGGAAGCTCAGCTGGTTAGAGTAGTGTGGTCCACAGAGAGTAGGGGAGAATCAAGTGTTGAAGGTTAATCCATTTACTCTAACCCTAGCTTGGCTGACTGCTTAATCATGGGTTTTCTTTCCTTCCTTCCCTCCTCCCTCCCTCCTCCCTCCCTCCTCCCTCCCTTCTTCCCTCCCTCTCTCCCTCCCTTTCTTCCTTTCTTCCTTCCTTTCTCCTTGTTTAATTTGCCCTCTCTTCTTTTTTCTTTTTCTTCAATATTCAATGCAAATGCACTGATTGCCTGATTTCCATACCCTCTGACAGGCTCCGGATGAAGGCACACAGCACTACTGCTATGTTAGAAGAGCATGCACACAATTACAGCACATTATGCTAAACCCTATCACAGAACACAGGACTAGAAACACAAAAACTGAGGCAATCTTTGACAAATATCCAGCACACATCAATAGCATTTATTGATGGGAAGATATGGTCCAAGGGTCACGTCATCTCATTTGATCATTTCAATAACCCGATGAAGTATCTATTATTGTGCCTAACTTATGGATGAAGGGACTGAGGCTTAGAAAAGTGAAGAAACATCTCGAATCACACAACAAGTGGGTGGCTGACACAGGGCTCAAGCCTCATTTTTCTGAACTTTCACTTGTGTTCTTTGTACTACATTATGTTAGTTATGCATTCTGAAGCTGGAATGATGAATTGGTCACCTGGATTTTTCTTACTGCCTTCAGTTGCTTCTTGACCATGAAGTTTCATCATACAACACTTTTTGGTAATAGGGGCTTGAGATAAAGCCTGTCCTCTCTAAAGATCGGTCTTTCCTTCTTCCCATAGGAAGAACTTGCTCCCTGGGTATGGACAGATTCGATAGGGTAGAGCAAAACAGGAGAGCCTTGGCTGACAAAAGGAGACACACCAGCTAAGGGTGATGTCGGCTAGCTGAAAATACACACTAATCTAATCTGGCTGTTCTAGATGAATCTCAGGAATGTGGGAGGCTAGCATGTCAGATAGGCAATTATTGGCCGGACGCAGGATTGCATAATGCGATGATGACTGGGGCTTCCTGCTTCAGCTCGAATGTGGCGAGCTTGCCAGAGAGGATTTATCTTCCCAAGAGAAACATGCCAACTTTGAGAGGATATGAAGTAACTGTTATTATGGGAAAAAAGACAGGCTTAATTTGAAAATAGTCAAGGTCTCTTTCAGCTGCACTGTGGATCGCTTTCCTTGTTTTTGTTTGTTTTTGTTTTTCCCTTTCTGCTCTTCTGTCTCTGTCACCAGGTCTTTCTCTCTGAATTTCTGTGTCCTCATTACCTTTCTTTCATTTTGCTTTTTTTTTTTTTTTACTGAATTTTACTTAAATCTTTGCTTTTTGTTCAAATCTTTATATCAGTTTAATGTTAGAGAAAAGTGCCTTGGTTGTTTTCCTATTAAAGAAGAAAATGCTGATTAAAAACAGTGTCTGTGGTGCTTTTGTATGGAAAGGGTCTTTTAGGCTGAAGATTAAGTAGAAGAGACTCATCTATTTAATATGCCACAACCTGGAACATTTTTTTTTTTTTGATAACCAAACAAGCAAATTGCCCATGTACTTCCTCTTTCTACACAAAGACCCACATCACATTCTTGCAACTGGCTTTGCCTTAATTGCTTCACAAGAAAAGCCCTGGCTATCATTTGGCCTCCTTTGAGACACTGGCTCTGAACTCCTCAGGGTGGCCAGTAAAATGCTTCAGAGAGAAAAATGACATACATAAACAAAACAGAATATAGGAACAATAGAAAGGTCTCTTCTAGATATTCCTGTGTACTTCGTTTTTTTCTTTCCAGATGAGAATAAGACATCCAGAATGCATGGCATTGGAAGCCAATGCTTGCAACTCTCAGTCTAGTTTTTCACTAATACACCATGTTTCCTCTCTTCTTACTGAATAAAGTATTTGTGTATGAACATAAAAATGTAATGTTGGAGTTAAAACGTCCTAAAGTCACAAAACATAAAAGTGTCCAAAAATCTGAAAATATTTATATTTATAGTGAACTCCTCCATAAATATTTATTATTTTGTAAGATGATCCTGCACCATAAAGAAAATGTGGTGGTGTTTAAGGAGATAGAAAAATACGTAATAACACTTAGACACTGTTTGAAATTGAATTAAAATTCTCATGGAAACTCTTCTTGGAACTTAAAGGAATTAATCAGCATTAACTTTTTAGAAAATACACCTGGTTCACTTAAACAAATTCACATTGAGTAATGAACCACTTATTGAATATTGTTTGCCAGACTCAATGGGAGGCATTGGAAGCAAAATGATTCATATCTTACACATTTTTAGGATGTTTTATTGTCTTATTTTACATATATGAAAATCAAGTTCAGAGAGGTCAAGCAACTGGCCCCAAGCCACACAGTCAGTAAGTTGGTAGGTCGGCATGAAGCTGGGATGGAAACAGGTCTGTCCGACCTCCAGGTCTGTTCTCTTTGTACTGTATTCTCTATTATGTGCCAGGAGCTCTTCCAGGTACAGATGAATACAAAAGCTAATTTCATTTTGGTAAAATCACCCTTTCCTCCTATGCCCTCTATGAAACTTTGACAATATGAAAGAAATGCAGGGTAAATTTTACATGATCACAGCATAATTAACAAACACACCAGGTTTGTTATTAAACTATCGTAACTACTGTGTTAAAAGACCTGATTTTCCTCCCAAATAACATCTATTCCTCTGCTTCTCCCCGTGACAACTGTCAAATAAAGGCTTAAAACGTAGAAACAATATTTTAAAAGATGAGTTCTGTATAGCAAAGGTATGTCAACTTCTTCCTTAAACCTATTTAGCATTCAACACTTGCAGTAAGACTTACACTTTTTTTTCAATGTGTTCTTATAGTATTACAGAGATTCATAAATGCCCTGAGTATTAAAATAAGGCTAATCACACATCATCATGCTTTATTTTATCAGACAAATACCTACATTGTAAACATTGTCTGCCCCTAGTTTGCTGCAGACTCTTGCAGCTGGAATCATCTTTTACTGCACAGAGTTCCTGAGATAATCCTGAGCTGGAAGAGAAAGTATCTTAGAATTTCTACCCTGAGGATGAGGTGTGAAGGTGGGACCTGAGATGTGTCCTGCTGACATTCACTGTGTCACTTCCCTACCTAGGTTGAGCCTTGGTACCATGCAGCCCCCAATCCACCTACTCCACTGCCACAGCTCTACCATCCTTCCTCTTCCGCCTTCCTGCTCCTCCACCTCCTTCCCTTCCTCCTTCTTCTTCCATCACTTCACACCAACACAACTGTGACCAGTCTTTAAACTCATCCGTTTTAGATAGAATTGATATTAATTTTCTGGATGAGAAAATCGTGACTTAGAGAATTTAGATAACACACCTGAGATCATAAGGCAGCTTCCTGGGTTTGAATTCTGCCCGTATGAAAAATGATATGGGCAGAATTCAAACCCTGGGGCCTGCCTGCAAAGTCTGAAGCATTAGTCATTATCTTAACACCAAGTCATTTATAATCCTTTAGGACCCAGCAGCCTTCAGATGGGCACCTTTATCATCATCCTCCCCGACCCATCCAGGAGTGACATGTACTGAAACCACATCTTTTGTGAGTTGGGCATTGGTCATCCCCTGGTGGGGTGACTGTCATGACCAACTCAGACTCCTTACCCACCATCCTACTAAGGTTTCTCACCCTTCATTTTCTGTCCTTAGAACCCAGTTCTAGCTTTCATGGCTAATGTCCCAGAATGATTTGAACCCGAACATCTCAGAGTTAAGACAGTCTCTGCGAACATTCTCTATATTAAAAGAACCATGCCTTACTTATTATGCTAAATCTCTTGCCCCGTAACACATTGCTTCACCGAGAAGTTGCCTTCTTAAGTTGGGCCCTGCTGCCCCTGGCCATTTCAGATAACTCCACCCACCAAAGACCAACTTACCTGTCAGCCCTTGAAGATAACTGCAGACACCTGGTGGTGCCCAAGACCTACTGAAAAAAATGTATTTCCTGATGTGCTTTCATCCCAAACCCAGTTCCACCTGAGTCTGGGATCCTGCTCTGAGACTGCTGCTGACCCCTTTGGATTGGTTCCTGTACACTAAGCTCTTACGACATCCAGAACTGCTGACACCTGAAGCCAATGCTTGCAATCCTAGTGTAGTTTTCCGCTAACACTCTGTGCTTTCTCTCTTCCTATTAAAGTATTTTTGATGAATACAAAAATGTCATTTTGTAGCAAAAATGGTATAAGGTCACAAAACATAAAAGTGTCCAAAAACCTGAGAATATTTGTGTTTATAGTGAACTCCTCAATAAATATTTATTATTTTCTAAGATGGCCCTGCACCATAAAGAAAATGTGGTGTTATTTAGGAAGACAGAAAAATGTGTAACAATACTTAAGACACTGGTTGAAATTGAATTAAAATTCTTATCCAAACCATTCTTGGGACTTAAAGTGCTCAGCATTAATTTTTTAGAAGATATACCTTACCCTAGGCTCTTGGAAACTGAGACTTTAAGCTCAACCACTTATACCGAAACCAATTTTCCCACGGGTTAATTGATATAAATCAGAATTAAGTTTCTATGGTTTATTCTGGTCACAAAAACATCACCAACTTGCAAACAAAGGCCAACACATGTCTATATTAAACATGGAAATAAATGTGAGCTATGCATATGTTTAAGAAAGATGAAAAAAATAAGAGAATTATTTGCCCACTAATTCCAGTTTAGGGTCATGAGTGGCCAGAACCTGTCCTGGAAACAGGACTCAGGATGGAAAGCAGTCCTGGACAGGACACGCCCTCATTGCGGGGTGTACTCACATGCACCCCCACATGCACTCACACTAGGGCCACGTAGACACGCCAATCCCCACCTCAGGTGCACACCTTTGGGATGTGGAAGGAAACCGAAGTACCTGGAGAAAACCCACACAGACGTGGGAGAACGTGCAGACTCCACAGAGACAGTGGCCCTGATGAGGAATTGATTTTTTTTCTCATCAATATTATAATTAAAACAATGATGTTATTCAACGACCCGTTGTACTTGGTCTTTTCAGAGTTGGCAATGCCTCGCTCCCATTGCTCAGTGCCTCTCATAGGGCTGGGAGAGCCTCCATGCCCTGACACTGGCTGTGTTGCTGCCAGGACAGCCTGCCTAACCCTAGCCAGTCCCCTCATGGAGAAGGGAATTTAGGCGGTTTGTTTTTCTGTAACAAGAGAAACAGAAAATGTCTTGTTTCTGCTACCAAGCAGCAAACACCTCTCAGACCCCTTACCTACCCCTGCATCAAGTTATCTGAGCTTCTGATGAGCCACAGTGTCTGGATTCCTAAACCCCCATAAAACAAAACAATTGTACAAAAAGGACAGAAGTTGAAATAAATAAATGGAGCCCAATGAAGTCATGTGTCTTTCCCAGTCTCCTCCTCCTCTGTTGGTTTTCAAATAGTTCTTTTCACTTGTTCACTCCATATGGAGGAAGATATAAAAGCCTTCCTTGATGCCACAGAGAAAGGCTGGCTCTGAAAATCCCAGATCTGAAACCCGACTGGTGGCTACGGAAAAGTCCAGCACTCTCTAGAACAGTAGGCAAGTGCCTCATCGTGAGGCCTGGCTGGGTGACGAGGCCAATCCCGGGGTCTTTGCTCTGACATCTTGCTGAGCTGTTCTGGGCAAATCTCTTAACTCCTCTGGGTGCTCTCAGAATTCTTATTTATGCAATGAAATAACCTCTATGGGTCCTTTCCAGGATCATGATGTGAAGGAAAAGGTGGAATATTGGGCTGCATTTGTGGTGCTCTGCCAGCGCAGGCGTGGAGTGTGTGAGCATCCTGTGAGCGCATCCAGGGAGTTAGGAGGGAGAGGGCAACACACAGTCTCCTAGGTGCAGGCGGCAGGGGAAATCCGGTGGACACCTGTGAACCTAAGTTCTAGGACCTTTGGGGGCTGTGGAGAGGACAGAGGCCTCCTCCAGGGGGGTCGTGTTGATCGACTCATTCTTCTCTGACTCCTCAGAAGCCAGTTCCTTGCAGTAGAGGGGCTGTCCTGCGAGTCATATGCTTCTCTTCCTTGCCTTAACTACAGGAATTCCGAGATGTTTACAGAAACTTCAAGGAGTGAACCAAGTTATTAAAAGAGTAGCAATTAGGGTGGCCCATCCCAGCAATTTAGTTTCCTGTCTAAGGAAGCACGAGGGGGGCGGGGTTTCCAAGGAGGGGAGAGGGAGGGAGCATTCTTGTCTCCTGATTGGACCGCCCCAGGATTTCCATTTCTGAACACAGAAACAGGAGGAGGGAAGAAAGGTTGCCAGATGCCAGCTCCCAGTTCCCTGGAGGAGTTACTCGCCGCCACAGATGCTCCAGCAGCTGGTTGGGCCCATCCTCAAAGTGTCTCTCCTGCTTCCTTCTTTTGGGGGATCCTGGCTCAGCTTGGAAAGCCTTTTGGCATCTTTTGCCTGCCTCCAAAAATTAAGCTGTGTTGGAAGCTGCCTGATACATCACTCTTTGCACTGTGGCTGCCGTGGGGCTTGCAGAGAGCGGCTGCCTAGTGATTTACCGCGGCTGTCTGAGAGGGCTGTTCCAAGCAGCCAGCGTAGACCAGGGAGTCATCTCTGGCAAAATGAGCATTTTGTCTAGCTCGGATGGACACTACAGAGAGGAAGTGGGATTGCTTTGTTCAAAACTTGTTGGTCATCCATTCCTCAAGCCAGCCGGAATCTCCACGTTCATTTCTTCCATGCAACTTGAGCTCAAGAAACGAGGTCCAGAAACGCGGTTTTTCATGACAGGCCTGCTGGAGCCTTGCCTAGGGGAAGGAGAACTTTCTGGTTCTGAACTGCAGTTACACAATGCTGGGCAGGCCCTCCGATTTGTGGTCATAGTTTCCCAGAACCCCAAGGGACCCATCCAGGAAAACGCCCATGTCCCCTCGCCTGCCTTGTCATCTGCTCCCTCCCAAGGGGATTTCATTTCCTTGTGTTCCATAGTGGTTGTTGGAAGTCAGGTGCCCTGGATGCAGCTTGGACAGGAGCCGTGTGGTGTGAAGACCTGAGTCTTGTGCATACGTGGCTTTTGCTTCTGGTTCTGGCTTGACAGTGTGACAAGTTAATTAACCTGTTTCAACTCTGAATCTTCATCTCCATTATGAGAATAATAAGCTTTTCCTTGACAAATTGTTGTTTCGACTAAGCCTCATATAGTTAGCACAAAGTAGATGGAAGAGTAAATCCAAATAAAATATTTTTAAACAATATTTTGTTGCTTGTTTTCTGTTCTTGTTTTTGTGGGTATTTTTTTCTTTCTTCTCTTTTTTCTTTTTCCCTACAAACAGGTTTTCAGCCTACCATTTATATAGGAACCCAAAAGGAATGCTTCAAAAATATGGGAGTTATAATTTAGCACACACTTGCAAAAAATAACTTTCCTAAGGCTAGATTTGCGTAGATACTTTCAGCACCATAAAACTCATAAAATGTAAGGGTTAATGGAGATGCTATTAGCAGCAGTACTTTGAGACAGGACATAGATCATTTAAAAAAACGTGGGTTTTTCATGTGGAGAGAACATAGGTTTTTATTTCTGGGGTAAAAATTCTCCTTAGGAATGTGTAATGCTAAAAGGTAAATGACAGGCTATTTGAAAGAGGAGAAAAAAAAGTGTTTACTTTTGCCTCCCAACAATAGAGTATCTCCCTTCTGAGAAAAATAGGAATGAATTTTCTTTCAAAAATGCACTGCATTTATTCTGAAATACAGATCTTCTACCTCCCACTCCACATTTTCTTGCAATTCCTTGTTCATGCTGCTACTCCAAGGGCAAAGGAGCAAAGCAGAGTTTTATTAACAAAAAGTGCAAATTGTTTTCCCTTTCTGATGGGTCTGTGATTTGGTAAAGAGCAATGTTAAGTGTACCTAATTTCATGCCGAATCTAAAGTCTCATCCCAGGGACTCATCTAAGATACTTAAGCCTCTTGATACTACTTAGAAATTTCACGTGAAAGAAAGGGGAAGAGGTAAAGCTATTTATTATTATTCTTATTTTTGAAGTTGTCTATCTTTCCAGACAATAGCAGACTGAGGTTCTTCCATCGGTGTCCCACACCTGCATACATCCCCACCCAGCCCCCGATCCCAAACACACACACTTCTTGTCCATCCCCTAGGTGAGCTGACATCCTCTGTTTTCCCCTTTCCTCTGGGAAGAGTTCTCATACTGTAGTGTCTAAATAAATCACATTAGGATATTGCCAAAATGCAGAACCTGATCAGTAGGTCTGGGGAAAGGGCTGAGATTTTACTTGTCTAACAAACGCCCAGCTTAGACCAGTATGGATGGTCCATGGGCCACACTTTGAGTATCAAGAGTATAGGGGAGAGGGCACTAGAATTTAACAGGCAAACATATTCTTTGAATTTTGTTACAGCCTGTGTGACTTTGAGGAATCCTTTCTTATGTGTAGGCTTCTGGCTTGCCCATTTAGAAATTGAGGAATGTGAACCAGCTAACTTCTAAAACATTTTCCGATGTTGCTATTTGTTTTACTTGATTTTAGATTCTTACAACTTCTAGTCCATACAACAGCTCCATCCAAGAAAAAAGAACAAAACAAACCTCAAGTTTATGAGGTTACAAACAGTGTGAGAACACATTAAGGGAAGCAAAGAACAGAGAGATTCCTTTCTCCAATACTGGAAGTCCTGCCTGCAGCATGGTTACATTCAAAGCACTCATTTCCCAAAATAAGGCATATGAATGGCCAAGAAGAAAAAGAATGCCCAACATCACTAATCAGCAGAGAAATGCAAATTATAACCATGATAAAATATTACCTGTTACAATGGCTTTCATCAAAAATACCAAAAACAACCAGTGTTGGTGAGGACGTGGAGAAAAGAGGACCCTTATATACTGTTGGTAAGAATGTCAATCAGTACAGTCACTGTGGAAAACAGAATGGAATTGCCTCAAAAAGTTACATATACAACTATCATGTGATCCAGCAATCCCCTCTTTGGGTATGCATCCAAACAAAATGAAATCAATATGTTTGAGAGATATTTACACTCCCATGTTCATTGTAGAACTATTCACAATAGCCAGAAATACGGAATCAACCTCAGTGTCCATCAGTGGATGAATGTGGAATGGGAAAGTTTCCCGTTCTCCTCGCAGGGCCTGTGGCTCGCTTCTTCAGTGCCTCGCTGCTCAAACCTCTAAGGGAGCATACAGACTGGCAGTGGGCTCCGACCCCAGGGCAGCGTCTAGGGGCAAATTTCATAGCTCCTGAAGCCTCAGTGGGTGTGCGTTACAGGGTGCTCTTTTAGTTTTGCTCTTTGTTTTGCCATCTATAGGCGGCTTGTGTTAACCAGCTCACTTAGACCCTCTACCTTGTTACAAGGCCAGAGGGCTTTCTGTACCCTGACTTCCTGCCTTGGTGTACTGGAAGAATCGGATCACACGTGGGCCTGGAGAATGAGTGCAAGGTTTTGTTGACCAGAGGTAGTTCTCAGCAGATGGGAGAAGTCAGGAGGGGATGGAGTGCGAAAGTTTTCCCCTGGAGTCAGGCTGCTCAGAGGCCTGGGCTTTCCCTCTGACTCCCCCAGCCAAACTCTGCGTGGTTCTGCTGGTTGGTGGCCTGCCGGCATGCCGGTGCCTGTCGGTGTGTGTGTTCCTCTGGACGTCCGCTGCTTGTGTATTCCTCTGCTGATGTGCTTCTCGTCTGCCTGGTAGGGTCTCAGGGGGTTTAGGGCACAGGATGGGGGTATGGCAGGCCAGGGTGGTCTTGGGAAATGCAACATTTCGGCAGGAAATGCCTGTCCTCACCTAGGTCCCTGAGGGTGAAGCCCTAGCCAGGGGCCACGCCCTCCTCTATTCAGCACTTTCTTTCCCCGCTTCCATATTATTTAAGGGGACCATGTTCTTCCCTTCCCAGTACTTCTGAATCAAATAGATAAAGAAAATACAGTGTGTATGGGCCGGGCGCGGCGGCTCACGCCTGTAATCCCAGCACTTTGGGAGGAGATCGAGACCATCCTGGCTAACACGGTGAAACCCCGTCTCTACTAAAAAATACAAAAAGTTAGCCGGGCGAGGTGGCGGGCGCCTGTAGTCTCCGCTACTCGGGAGGCTGGCGCAGGAGAATGGCGTGAACTCGGGAGGCGGAGCTTGCAGTGAGCAGAGATCCGGCCACTGTACTCCAGCCTGGGCGACAGAGCGAGACTCCGTCTCAAAAAAAGAAAAAAGAAAAAAAGAAAAAAAAGAAAATGAAAAAAAAAAATGATGGGTGTGACTGTGTGTATACAAAAAGGAGCACTATTCAGCCTTAAAAAAGAAGGAAATCTTCCTGATATTTGTGACAATATAAATGAACCTGGAAGACATTATGCTAAGTGAAATAAGCCAGCCCAGAAAGATAAATACTCCATGATCTCATGTATATGTAGAATCTAAAAAAGTTACATTCATAAAGCTGGAGAGTAGAATGGTGGTTATCAGAGGCTACAGAACAAGGGGGAAAAGGCGAGATGTCGGTCAAAAGGTACAAAATTTCAGTTACACAGGAGGAATAAGTTTTTCAGATCTATTGCACAGAGTATGGTGACTCTAGTTAATGTAATGTACATTTCAAAATTTCTAAGACATTAGATTTTAAATACTCATACAACAAAAATTATGTGAGGTGATGGATATGTCAATCAGCTTGATTTAATGATTCCACAATGTATACATATTTCAAAACATCACGTTGTACCCCACAAATATGTACAATTATTGTTTGTCAATTAGAAATCAAAGTTTAAAAAGATTTTATTTGTACTGTAAGAAAGTAAACACTGGCTACAAGTCCATTGGTTTCTTACTCAATGCCTGATCTTTTGTGAGGATTAAATGAGATAATGCAAGGATGTCCATTAATTGTGAATGGTTGAATAATATTTGGTGCACTCACACTTTAGATTATTATACAGGGAGGGATTGAAAGGAACTAATGACAGCTAAAACAATCGACTTGGGAGAGATTTCCACAAGGTATTATTGATTGAAAAAAGAAAGAAGTAGAACGAGCATGCCTATAATTAGCCTATTTTTGCAAAACAGCGTCAAAAGTTCTGTACATATTAGATATACATATTTGTATATCTATTCCCAGCTCACCCTATTTAAAATTGCATACCAGCTGTTTCCACCACTGCCTGCCCCTGCCCTGCATTGTTTTTACCCCACTCTCCTGCTTTATTTTCCCCCACCCTACTTACTTTTTGACATATTATATATTTTTATTTACTTATATGTTTATTATTGACTTCCTCCCATTAGAATAGAAATAGCAGGAGGTAAAAATCTCTGTTTTTCTTTTTATTAATTGTTTTATTCCCAGCGTCTACTGTAGTACTACTTGACACATAACTGGTACCTAGTAAATGATGCAAATTGAATGAATGAATGAATTCAGTGAAAGAATGCATATAAAATAAAGGAAAATGTGGAAGACTTAATGCGAAGTGGAAGGTATGAAAGAAGAAAGCCAAAGAAAAAAGAAAAACAACTAAGCATTAGTAACAACAACAGCATAATAAAATTACCTTTCCATATCTATGAACATACTTGCGTTCATGCATGTATTCTGAAAAATGTCAATAATGAATGGAAACTCTCAGGCATGTAATAGGTGTTCTGTAAAAGTCACTTGCTTTACCCCTCATTTCCACGTTATCTTGGATTTGCAAAAGAGTGACTTAATGGTAATACTGGTGCTGAGTACCTGTCTCTGCATTCTCTCTCTACTGCTACCACTGAGGTGTGGGGCCTTAGGCAAGTAACTTCCATCCCCTGGGGTTTCACTTTTTATCCTCAAAATAGAGCTAATGGCACTGACCTTGGCACCCACTCAGGTTTTCTTGCAAAACCACCAAGATTGTACAGCCCTCCTCTCCCTCTGTTACTCTTCTCTTAGATTCCTGATCCACTTTCTACAGCCTGCTGTGCTTACAAATGCAAATGGTTACTTCACATTCAAGCGAATGTGCATCAATATGCAATGACACCATCTGCCTGATCTGTCTGTGAAGCATCTTCACAGTCCGAGCAGGGACTGTGTCTAATCTTTGAATTGTCGACGCTTAGCCAAGGACCTGGTTCAGGGTGGGGGCCCACAAATGTGTGCTAAATAAAAGTGTTTTGCACAGTATAAAAAGCTCTATGCATGTGCAGCCCAGATATCATTTGGAGCCATCTTGCTTGTCTGGGGTTTAGGTGAATTTGGCTCAAACACCCAGTCTCATAACTTGTATGAGTCCAGACTCCTGAGGACAATTCTGAGAATTCCAGTCTTTCCTCTTACTGTTCACCTTTATTTCTCCAGTATTACACTTACCTTCTTGGATCTGTGTCCCCAAACTGGGTCCAGTATTCTACCCCTTAAATAATTGTCGTTAAAACAAAAATTCACTCGAACAAATCCTATTCTGTGTCCAGCCAATGTTCCTCAGGAGTCAGTGCCTCATCACCTTGTGTGACTTTTTAAATCCTTGCAGGCACCACTTCTCCCACTGGACAGCCTTCCAATCCCAGTGTTCTCAGCATTTGACATTCTGACTGTATCTTTCTCCCGGGAAGTGTCTACCTCTTGCCAGGTCCTTGTGCCTCCCTACAAATCTAGAAATTGCAGCTAATAAATTTTTCTTAAGCCCCCATGCAAGTATATCGAATCATTATGGAGCTCTTTTCACAGCTGTATAGTAATCTTAACAGCGATGCAAACACTGCTCTAGATATAGTAGGTGTGTTACTACACTTAGTCCTTATGGATGCAGGGAGATTTGCATAAATAATACATACCTGACATGCTACATTAAGTGCAATCACAGAGGCAAATGAAGTACTATCTATCTAAAGCCAACAAGCACTAACCCTTGGGAGCAACACTTATTAGTGAACTCATTAACGTATTTAATATCCACTTATTAAGCATCTGTTAAGAGCTTTGATTTCTGCGCTGTAGGCTGGCCATCTCCAAGTGAGTTCACCTTCTGTTAGGAGAAAGGACAAGCAGTCAAATACCTGTAATACAGGTTAGAGATGGTCAAAATCATTGGAGAGATGGAGATGGTTAATATCATGAAATGCAACTGGGCTCATACACAGAGAAATTCCATTTCATGGACCGTTTTATGTGTAGGTTATAAGAGATGGATGGCATTTAGGAAAACTTCTTAAAAGGATATCTACTGGTAGCAGCATTTCAAGCAGAGGAAACTTTAAAAAGGTAGTAATAACTGCATGTTATGTTCCTGTGAGGGACCCTATCCACATCACCTTGCAATTCTAACAGCAATTTCACTAGGTCCACCTTATAGAACCCACTTAACTGATAAGAAAACTGAGGCTTCCAGAAGTAAATTATATGACAGATGACTCCACTACTTAACTGGTAGAGGCAAAGTTGGACTTGAGTCTGATTACCATAAATGAACATTGTCTCTTGCAAACTCTTTGTGTACAAGTGTCAAGCACAAGCCGGCCCTGAGTTTCCCAGAAGAACTCTGGAGTCTTAACTTTTGGGAGCAGGCAACAAAAAGAGAGCTTTTCTTGAGTTTTTTCAAAGACTTTCTACTTAGACTTGTCGAAGAGTCAATTTATATAAACCCTAAGCATCTCCTCTCAATTTTGCTTTCACACCAACACAATAGGCAACAGAGCTTTCTACTGTAGTCTAAATAGCTTTGTCAGCCCACAGGCTTTTAAGCCAAATTTGCACTTCCAGAAGCAATTTCCTCAGGCTTGGTCTGAGTGGAGGGAGACAGCTGAATGCTTCACCTTTTCCTATCTGACAAATTGAATGTCCTTTAAAAAGAGAAAGAGAAATCCTAATAATGAGTGATCCATCTGTATTTCTGACTATATTCCTAACTTTCTGGGGAGTTGTTAGTGTCTTTTCTCCTCCCCATCTTTTTTCCTCCTGTGCATTTAAATTCAGCATGAATCCTATGCAGATTTAATGGTATTCCTGGGTGTGCCTGGGCTGAAACCATGTTAAAGCAAATCAGTGTTGATGGGTGTATATTTCACAAATAGCACAGATGACGTGGTGTATTCTTGAAACATTCACTTACACTTTGAAGAACTAACTTCTCCTTCTGTAGCAGAGAGACAACCATATTTCCCTTAGAAGATTGTTTTGTGGAAAAGGATACTGCATATAAAATATATAGTGCAATAGGCACCAGGTAGATACTCAAAAATTGGTAGTTAGTATTTTAATTTCCATCTTTTCAACTTTAAAGTATTAACAGCACTAGTAATGTAGTCTATGGTTTACTTGTGGTGTTCAGAGGCTACCACATAAATATGTTGTCTGATCTATTCACATCCTGCTGGTAATGGCAGTAAGGAGAGGGGTTAAGCTATTATTTACTGAGTATCACTAGATAAGATGTTATATTAATTAACTTCACACTAACTTCATGAAGTATCTGTTGTAATCTCTGTTTCACTTATAACTGTGAACTCCCTGAGTTCAAGGCTTATGTTTTGTGCTCCCTGCTCCTGGTACAAAACAGGCATTCAGTAAATATGTGCAGAGTGTTTACATCCATTTTCTCCAGTGATCTGTGAGCTCCAAACCATGGACCACGTCTTCTCTAGCACAAAAACTGACATGTGTTAGACACATTATTAAAAGACAAGACACACTTCAGTGCCAGAAATGTGCTGGTTCCTGGGCACAGATTTTTTTTTTTTTTTTTTTTTTTTTGAGACGGAGTCTAGCTCTGTCGCCCAGGCTGGAGTGCAGTGCCTGGGCACAGATTTTTAATGTTAACATTTGCATGTCTAGGGAAGACCCAAATGGAATAGACTGATACTCAGAGAGCCTCTGTTCTACTACTGGTTCTGCCACTGACAAACTGCCTTTCCCTTTCAGGAGGCTCAGACTCTGTAGATGTCAGACTCAAAACTCCCTAAGAATTTCTTCCAATATTAATCCTGTGGCACTAAATATTAAAGCTCTAAATTAGTAAGAATGAGTAATTTGGCATTAGTAAGAATTAAACTGTGATCTTCATGTGATCCAGTATGGCTCCTGTCATATCTGACCACTGCCTATCTTCACACACAACAGGCAACCTCCGCCTCCAACAGTCTGCATGGGCTGCACCCTCTACCTAAACGCTCTTTCACCAGACACCAACATGACTTGTTCCTCATTCCTCAGCCTCTTCAAGGTGAGCTCAACTCGCCCTATTTTAAATTTCAGCTTCTATTTGCACTCATGGTTCCCCTCCCCATGATGTATTTTCCTCCATAACTTTCTCTTTTCAACGAACTCTTGGTTGACTTTAGTATTTTATCATTGAATTCCTCCTGATAGTATGGAAGCTCTATGGCAACAGGATTTTTTTTTCCATTTACTTCTGTATTTCCAATTGCTTGAATAGAGCTTGACATGTGGTCATATCTCAATAATTATTTTTCAGTAAATAATTTAATCTACATGTGATCTTGCTGCAAATTAAATTCAAAATAAACCAAGACATGTTTTAGGGAAGAAGTACTTGAACTCTTCTGTGGGTTACAGAATCACATTAAAATGAATGGGTAGAACACAGATACTTATTCAACTGGATGTTCATATACTTCCTGTATGAACAAAGCTTTGCCTAAATTACTTTTTAAAAAATCATCACAATAAATGTATTAGGAAGATATTCTTCTTCCTCTTGAACGGATAAAGAAATTAAGTTTTCAAATCACACATGGGGATCTGTTGTGTTTGATTTCCGTCATATCTGTCTTACTACAAAGCACACGCTCTTTTGTGTTACACAGCGTAACTGCCAAAAAACGTAATGTCAGAAAAACTTCAGTTTTCAGAAGAGCCCTCTCACACTTTGTGTGGAGGTGCTCTGAATGGTATAAAACATCCTCTTTTTAAGAGTCACAGGCTGGGATGATAGATATGACTGCTGCTCACATGGTGACCTTAGACAGCCCTTTTCTCCTCTACAAAGTGAGAAGGTAGAGTTAGATGACTGCCAAGGTCTTCTCCAGCCCCAAAGCGAGGACCTTATTGAGCTCTTCTTGACTCAAGTATCCAATTGCCAACGCAAACTTGCCTAGGGCTCAAGGACTCTTCGGTTTCAGAGTGTGAGTGAAGAGGAAAAACACACCCTGACAGACAGAGAACGAGCCTCTCCTGTCCCAGCACTGATGAACTCCATCACAGTCACTCAACTGGGGGTGCTGGCATCCTCATCTTAAGCCAGTTTCCTGAAAGTCAAAACTTGGAGATCAACCTACACCGAAGGCATTTTTTAAGGGGCTGACGAAGCAACAGGGCTGTTCTTCAAAAAAAGGGATGGCCTCGGTCTGGAAATTACTTCCTTCTTTCAGTAAAAAGGTTGCCATGATGGTTAATCAACTGTAAGGTCTTATGAAAATTAATCAGTAGATCCAAGTTGGGCAATGTGCCTTGCTTTATGAAATTGATCATGATAGAATGGGAAAACCATGGGATTTACAGTCAAATACAAGATGTTATCCTGGATTCTTGTCATCTTATGAGCTGTGTAACCTTGGGACCAGTTAATGGACTTCTCAGATACTTGTATTTTTACAATATATAATGATATTTACCCTGCATGATTTAAAGACAAAATATGTAAAATTAATACATATAAAGCTCTTGACAAAATTTGGCTCAATGAATATTAGGGCATGTTGAGAAACAGTGAATCTATAGGGATTTTATATGGCAATACTTGTCCATGTGAACAAGTCTACCTATCTCTTTTGCACTTTTTCTATATGACGTCTGACCTTCAGCCTCTTAGGATTTGTGGAGTTGGCAACTAAGCTAGCCCAGCGTACCACTGGGGTGAGAGTAAGCTGGAGCTAGGGTTCTGAAATGTCTGCCTGGAATGGGTGGGGCCCTATGGAGAAGAATGACCATGAGCTGCAAATCTACAGAATGGGAAAGGGCAGGGGTCCTGTGATTACAGATCTGAGATGCCAAGATCTGAGAAGAGGAGGAGGAAAAACAAGCTGAATGCCAAGGGAACAAAACAAGGATAGACTGGAAAGACACGAGAGAGTGAGAAAGTTACAGATAACTCTCTAATGTGCTCATAATTCTCATGGTGTTATTTTATAACCTCCTTTTCAAGGTTTTCATGGCTGAGTCAGACCCTCCCCTAATATTCAGTGACTTCTTTCTTCCCAAGTCCCCTGTGTTCCTTGCCCTCTGAAACTCAGCCTCTTTATCAGAGAAGCACATGGTCTGACTCTGTAACTTCATCATTTGAAGTAGTAAGGACTATTTTAGCTCCTTGTCCTAATAGGAACCTGGTGTGGCTTTTCCATGGGGAACAAGGCTTCTAGCAAAAGTTGTCCTTTGGGAAATACTTTAACCTAGAATGTTTCTATCTTGCTGTATTTAGAGTGAATACAAGAAGATGTGTCTGAGATAAGTTGGGTAAGACACGAGCAGGATCTTAATTCGATGTGAATCATTTTTTCTTTTGATTGTATCTGATCTACATGCCTGTGAGTATGGTTGAATTCTGATTTACATGGGCTAGGTGGGTTCCTCTATGGTTTTTCTGTTTTTCTCTGTGGAGCTCTAAATTTTCAAAGGCATGTCTTAGAGGTAATATGTGGCAAAGATCTCCATGTCCCCCTACTTTAGTTCAACTGGAGGATTTCACTTATATCCATTCTGTATGATAGCCTTCCATATACAATTTCCTTGAGTAAAAGGTTTAAAAATCATTGCCCTAAATGGATTCTAGATAGTACCCTCCAATAGAACTTTCTGTGGTAATGGAAATGTTCTACTCTAGCTAATAGGGTAGCCACTAATCATGTTTAGCTATTAAACACTTGAAATACAGTTAAAGTAAATGAGGAACTAATATTTAATTGTATTTATTTATTTATTGAGAAGGATTCTCACTCTTTAGCCCAGGATGGAGTACAGTGGCGATATTTCAGCTCACTGCAACCTGTGCCTCCCTGGTTCAAGCAATTCTCCTGCCTCAGCCTCCCAGCTGGGATTACAGGCACCCGTCACCATGCCCGGCTAATTTTTGTATTTTTAGTAGAGACGGGGTTTCACCATGCGGACCAGGCTGGTCTTGAACTCCTGACCTCAGGTGATCCACCAGCCTCAGCCTCCCAAAGTGATAGGATTACAGGCATGAGCCACCATGCTCAGCCAATCGTATTTAATTGTAATTAATTTAGATGAAAATGGTCCCCTATGGCTAGTGACTGCTGTATTGGGTAGCCTATTTCTAAGAAATGTTGATGGATTTTGCGTTGACTCTGTGAGCAGTCACTGGAGTGTCCCAAGGTGAGGAGGTGTGAAACAACACGGTGTTTAGTGTTCAGGGAAGAAATGCAACTATCTCAGTAGGACTAGACCAAAGGATGATTGTGGATCACAAGGTAGTTGTGGACAGAATAGTAAAGATAAAAGTCAGATTATAGTAGGTAAAGGGATGAATTTTTATAGAAGAAACAGATGTAATTAAGTCACCATTTCAAGTAATAATATAGCAGGTTATATTTTTCAAAGATAATCATAACCATGCCCCCCATCCCACATGTTCTTCTTAAGATGTAACTGTGACTCTTTTCCCACTGAGGAGGTGGCGTTTGTGCTCCCTACCCTTGAATCGAGACACGTTTCTGACTGAAGTGGAGTGACATCAAGTGACTTCTGAGGCTAGATCACAAAACGCCATGCAGCTTCCACATGACCTCCCTGGGATATTTGCCCTTGAAATCTAACTGTCATGCAGAGAGGAAGCCCAGACCTTCCTGTGCAGAGACAACATGCAGAGGTGACATGCAGAAATTCCAGCTAACAGCTATGCCGAGGTCCCAGCCCACAGGTGGCCTCAATCCATAGACATGCATGGCAGGAGATGGTTCCAGGTGATTCCAGTCCTCCAGCCACAGAGTCAACCCTCCTTTCCCTACCCCTCCCCTAACAATTCAAATCTTTCCAGCCAAAGTATCAGACATTGCAAAGCAGAGACAAAACCTCTCCACTCTGCCTTGTCTGAATTCCTTACCCACTGAATCCAGGAGCATAATGAAATTGTGTGTGTGTGTGTGTGCACGCGCGTGTGTGCATGCGCACACTGAGGCCACTGCATTTTGGTATTCTTGTTACACAGGTGTGATAACTAGAGCTTTAATGTACTTAGAATAATCAAGGGAAGGTAATTTTAAGCCACGTCTTGTTTTTGGCACAAGGCAGTCTAACTCATTCTGAAAATCTTCCCATTACTCTGTGAGTTCCAAGCAAGGAAGAATGATGAGGTAATAGAGGCAAGAATGAGAGTGAACATTCTTGGGCTTAGAGAAAGTGGGTAGTCACTGGTCCCTCTGCAGTGAAAAGGGATTCTTCCTCTTCTCAGGTGGGTGGGAGGGAAGAGAGCAAGCAGTAAGGCATGGGGGAAAGAAGAGAAAAATCCTTTGGGAAAGTGGCACAGCACAGAGATGGAGAACTCAAGCTTTGCATCACACAAAACTTGGTTAGAATCTTGACTGGCAGGGACTGAGTCATCTAAAACCTCTGGGCTTCAGTTTTCTCATCTTTAAAACTGGTATAGTGAAATATATATGTAAATATATATCACATTATGTATTGTGGTGACACGTACATGTGAAAGTGCTTTATACATTACAAAGGGTCATACACAAATAGTTGTCAATATTCTTAGAGGAGCAAGACCTAGCACTTATGAATATTGCAGAATGAATATGTCAACTACTATAGATATATATAATAGCACCTTTTCTTAGTTTACCAACTCTTACACTAAATCAGTACCTCCCATATCTTAGAATTAAATAAGTAGCTACAGAGAGGGATTTGACTCATATTATTTTTTTCTTTAAAAGCTATGAACAATCAATCATCTGTCAAGGAATTAGTTTTAAAAATTCAGAACGAATTACAGAGAATTGAAGTCAACTAAGATGTCTGACTCAATCATTCCTACAAGTGATAAAGTGGAAACAAAACAGTTGGAGTGGGTTTGTTCTTCATGTGGTGTAATTCACCAAATTCCGGAGTCAGTTAAATTGGAAGAATAGAAATGTGAGATTTGTGCTTATATTTTTTGTTTTGTTTTTGCAAAACAAAACAAATCTGTGTATTTATGATATTGTATTTCTGAACTGGGTGGGGGGGGGCTCCAATCTTTTATTTCCACTTATTTTCTATGCATGCTTTTGAAACTAGTTTGGTTTTGTATATTGTATACAAAGGCAGAGAACGGCGGCCCGCTTTCCTTCCTCGCCTCCTCCCACCCAGCCTCTAAATAAGTGTGAGCTAGTCACTACCATACATGTGGGTGGTAACTCTGTTCTTGGTTCAGGGAGAAAAAGAAGCACAGGCAAATAAGAGAGGCTTTTTAGCAAGTGGTGGGACTTGAAATCTTGCATCTGTAATAATCCAGGGAAAATGTTAACATGTTAAGTCAACGATGGTTAACATATAATAGAGACAATCATACTTGGTTATTGCTACATGGTGTTTTGCACAGAGAAGGCACCCATTGCAAACTCTCTAGCCATTTTGTGAAAGGCTTAATTTCTAACTCTGAACACCAAGTGACACCTGGAGTGGCAATGGTTTTTTGTTTTTTAAATACTTTTTTTGCTTTCCTTATGTTTGCTCTTCAGAATTTCTGCAATGATTTTAGAAATTAGAGCATTTAAAAATGCATATTGTGGATGGTAAAGAAAAGACACCTGATAATAAATATTTGCAAAATATTTTAAAACTAATATTTTCATAATTGCTGACAGTCTTGTGATATATATAATCTTATGAGGTATCAATAGGGGAAAAAAGGAAATCAAACTCGATTTGGATGTTTGATCTATTCCCTTAGAACTTTGCTTGCTCATTATTTATTTATTTATTTTTAAATTTTTAAATTTTTATTTATTTTGAGACTGAGTCTCACTCTGTCACCCAGGCTGGAGTGCAGTGGCCCGATCTCGGTTCACTTCAAGCTCCACCTCCCAGATTCACACCATTGTTGTGCCTCAGCCTCCCGAGTACCTGAGACTACAGGCACCTGCCACCACACCCGGCTAACTGTTGTATTTTTAGTAGAGACAGGGTTTCACCATGTTAGCCAGGATGGTCTCAATTTCCTGACCTCGTGATTCACCTGCTTCGGCCTCCCAAAGTGCTGGGATTACAGGTGTGAGCCACCACACCTGGCTTCAACTTTTATTTTAATATATACAAGCATTGTCCTATGAGGTACTCTTTTACTTACTACCATTAGATTGATTTTGTAGCTCTATTCCCTACTATTCAAGCATATGGGTTCACTGGTGACTACTTTTGGCCATCACAAAAACACAAGGTAATAATCAAAGGGCTGCAGCATTCTCAGATGTCATCTATATTTATAGATACTGGAAGTGGACTAAGTCATTTAGCAATGCAGGAAGTACTGACAGTCTCAGACTCAGACAATAATATCCCTATTTCTCAAAGGGGCTTCCTTTTGCCTTCTGTCTTGTCATGAGAAAATAAAAATGTTGTCATTGGCCCTGGAATCTTTATGAATATATTTCTTGAAAAGTGTCAGGCATATTGAGTAGAGTCAACTACTACGTGTTAGTGTCTGCACGTGTTCAGTAGGTGTATTGACTAGGTATGAGAATGAATGGACACTTAAGTATCTTTAAGAACTGTGGCTGAGCATGGTGGCTCACACCTGTAATCCTAGCACTTTGGGAGGCTGAGGTGGGCAGATTACCTGAGGTCAGGAGTTCAAGACCAGCCTGATCAACATGGAGAAACCCCATCTCTACTAAAAATACAAAAAATATAAAATTAGCTGAGCGTGGTGGTGCATAACTGTAATCCCAGCTACTCAGGAGGCTGAGGCAGGAGAATCGCTTGAACCCAGGAGGCAGAGGTTGTGGTGAGCCGAGATCGCGCCATTGTGCCACAGCCTGGGCAACAAGAGCAAAACTCCGTCTCAAAAAAAAATTTACTGAGCATCTGTTATACTCCTGAGTCTACTACATTCATCATCTCTTGTATTTCTTAAAACTGCTTTTAAAGTGGAACATATCCTGTTGTACTAATAAGGAAACCAAGCTTCAAGGAGACTAAATAATTTGTCTTGGTTTGAATAGATAATAATTAAGCCAGGAATCTTAAGTCTGTCTGATTGATCTCCATATATAAATAAAAATCAAATTGACTGAGTAATCTTCGCACATTAATACAATGGTGAACTACAAATATCTATAGTGCATCAGGCAGAATACTAGCAATCCGAAGACGCCCACAGTCAGATCCCTGTGAATCTGTTACAGTCTATGGCAAAGGAGACTTTGCAGATGTGATTAAGGTTGTAGATTTTCACATAGGGAAATGATCCAAGTGGACCCAACCTTATCACATGAGACCGTGAAAACAGAGTACTTTTTCAGTTTGAGGTCAGAGAATGCAACAGAAGTCAGAGAGATTTAAAGTGTGAGGGAGACTTGGCCCACCATTGTTGAAAGGGTACCCTATGGAGAGCAGAGAAGGTAGACAAACAGCTTCTAATAGCAAAGATGGGCTCCCAGCTGACAGTCAGCCGGGAAATGGGACCTCCAGGGCTACAATTGCACAAACTCAGTTCAGCCAGCAATCTGAAGGGCTTGGAAGTAGATTACCTTCCAGAGCTTTCGGAAAGGAGCACAGTCCTGCTGGTACCTCGGTTTTGGCCTTGTGAGATTGTAAGCGGAAGACCCAACTAAGTCATACTGCGCCCGGACTTGTGCCGTACAGAACGGTGGGATAATAAACAGCTGTTGTTTTAAACGGCTGCATTTGTGGTAATTTGTTATGGCAGCAATAGAAAATGAATACGCGAAGTCTGAGATTTGAGTGAGTGTGTGTGCGTGTGTGTGTATGTATCCACTACATTTTTACATTTAAATGCAGTCAGTGAAATATCCATAGAGTCTTTTCTCATTTCCTCCTAGTAATACAATTCTAAGATTCCATTTTACCTTTATGTAATTTTAGCTCAAAAAACCCAAAGGCTGTAATTACTGAGGAGGGATAATAAGGTTATCTAATATATGCTACCTAAAGAAAATTGGACATGTTAATTTTCATGGAGAATCTCCAATGAATTTCCCAAGAAATTTCATTTTCTAGCACCTTTCAGCCCACAGAAATTTGCCTTTTGGGAATTTGTAGCTGGAAGAATCAAGAATGTGATGGTTGCACAATCATTTTTCAATGAAAAGTTCATCACTGCCTCACCTGCAGTGGGATGCAAGGAACCCAAGACAGCCTTTCTCTGGAAAAGTAACTGTCCAGTTCTGGGATTAAATGATAACCTTGGTTTCATTGATCACTTCTGGCCATGTGGGAGCTACTTCCCCTCTACCTTCGCTCTTTCTCCCATGCAGTCTTGCACTGAAGATATTTGTGCAACTTTACCTCTTCTTCTACAGCATATACTTGTTAGTAGCAGAAAGTGTCTCTCCCACTTATGTATATGCCTGCAAGAGCCTAGAATCTGGCCTTTCAGTAAACGCAAGGCAACTTATATAAAATATTGAATGCTTTGCCCACTCAACCATCCAGTTCTCTGACTATATGCCTTTGGCTTTGCTAGTCTCTAGGGGTGCATTGATGAATCTGAGATATGTTTTCTGCTCTCAAGGCTGTCTCAGGTAAACAGAGGCACAGATGCAAAAACAAAAGTTTATGACCCAATGGGACAAGTGTTATAACTTGTGAAAATGCAGAGTGTTTAAAGCACAGAGAGAAAGAATCGCTACTTACTAGGGGGAGAAGGGACTGTCATCTAAGGATTTGCAGCAGAAACAAAATTCAAGCCTCACTTCATATCTTAAAGGATGAAGAAGTAGGAGCCACAAAGGATAAATGGATGTAGCCTGAGTAGTTTGGTGAACATAGGGAAGTGGTAGGAGATTAACAGCTTTTGGGGCATGAGACTTTAGGCTGAGAACCATAGCATGGGAGAGACAAGGTCATATCTACACATCAAAATCTAGAGGGATGGAACCAGGTGGCTGTGCAGGAAAGATCCAAGGGAAGCCAGAGGGGGCATGAGAACCATTTGGGAGCTGCTGCCATGTTGTAAGTGGAGAGATGGAAGCTGAATACAGGTTGGTGACTGGAAAGCCAAAAAGCAGTATTTGTGGCCAGGCATGGTGGCTCACACCTGTAATCCCAGCACTTTGGGAGGCCAAGGTGGGCGAATCACAAGGTCAAAAGATTGAGACCATCCTGGCCAACATGGTGAAACTTTGTCTCTACCAAAAATACAAAAATTAGGTGGATGTGGTGGCTCATGCCTGTAGTCCCAGCTACTTGGGAGGCAGAGGCAGGAGAATCACTTGAACCTGGGAGGCAGAGGTCGCAGTGAGCCGAGATCGCACCACTGCACTACAGCCTGGCGACAGAGCAAGACTCTGTCTTAAAAAACAACAACAAAAAAGTGTTTGCCTTCAAAAGAATTGTGGTGTGAGGAATCTAGATATGTAGGTGAGAATCAACAGGAAACTATCAAATTTTCAATGGGAAAGTATAATTAAGCATTTTGTTTGGTGACACAAAATAAAAAATGCCAAGCAAAGCCGTGGCTGTCTTTATTGAATTCAGCTCAGTTTAATGGAAACTGCTTGGGGATTGAAATAAACCAATTCTATTATAAAAACAAACAAACAAACAAACAAAAAGAGACACCCCCCACCCCGCCCCCGTTTTACCTGAGCTTCTCAGTGCCAACAGAAGCGGATGCATTAACTGAAAGCATTCAGGGACCAGAAACAATGTACATTGGCTGGGAATGAGCTAAGAGCTCTCCACTGAAAGGATCTGCTTTCACCGCCAGCGTTAGGAACTTGCTCCTGAGTCCGAGTGAATGTGAGTTTGAATACAAACTCATTGTACCTGAACGTGATCTCTGGATGGGTTCTACCACAACCAAGATGAGGATCAAAAGGGGGTATCTGAAGATTGCAATGAAAGGATAGGAATAACAACAACAATAACAACAGGAAACGTTTATGGCATAGCAGTTCCGATCCGACCTGTAATCCCAGCTACTTGGGAGGCTGAGACAGGAGAATCGCTTGAACCCGGAGGCAGAGGTTGCAGTGAGCCGAGATTGCGACACTGCACTCTAGCCTGTGTGACAGAGTGAGATTACCTCAAAAAAAAAAAAAAAAAAAAAAAAGAGGGAGGGAGGGACGAATAGGCGGAGCACAGAGCATTTTTTTTTGGCAGTGAAATTACTCTGCATGATGCTGCAGTGGCAGATACATGTCATAGTACATTTGTGAAAATCCATCGAATATATACCACCAAGAGTGACCCCTAATGCAAACTAGAAACTTTGGATGATAATGATGCACCAGTGTAGGCTCATCAGTTGTAACAAATATACTATCTGGTGCGGGATGCTGACGGTGGGGAAGGCTGTGCAAGAGTGTGGACAATGGGTATGCGGGAACACTCTGTTCCGCTCCATTTTGCTGTGAACCTGAAGCTACACTAAAGAATAAAATCTATTTTTACAAAAGCGGAGAGGGGTAGATGACCCCACATTTGTAACTCCAGGAAGTTGCTACCGTTCCTGGGTTCTAAGAAGAAAGGGGAGATGGTTAGGATAATGGTACCCAGAGCCCACAATCACTGTGCAGCCGAGGAACGGTGTGACTGCCATCACCCCTGCTAGAACACTGCAGAACCCCACATGGCCATGGAAGTCCCCTGCTCTGAGCCCACCAGCACTGTGCTGTTGTTAGGATCGTTCTGTGAGATCAGGCATCCAGGGACTTCATCCAGGGACTGCTGTGCCTCCAGCCCCTGGGGATGCCTTCACCGCCAAAGATGCGGCTGGCAAGCAGACAGAAGGAAGCTAAACACAGCGCGACCTCTCCCAGCCTTCCAATCTGCCGGCAGCGCCCCCGCTTGGCAGGAGCTAATGGAAAGCCAGCTGGAACTGGAACCCGGAATTGTCATTTGCAGACTTTCAGCTCTCCGCAGAGGAGAATTTTGAAGGATTGGAATGGGGCTGAAAGCGCACAATCACTAAGGTCACCTAAAGAAAGATTGCGAAGATCTCTCCCTTTTATTTCCATTATTCTTAACCTTTCCAGACTCAGACTAAAAAATAATCAAAAAAATTAAAAGATTGGGGTAGCCACCACTGCCTGAGGGCCCACTATGCCTGCTGCCTTTTAAGTATTCTGCATTCATTGTCTTAAATGTTTATAAGAAGGTAGACTTTGTTTTCACTTTCAAATCTTCATTAAAGGGAAATGGTGACTGCAAGAAATTAAGTCACTTCTCCAAGGTCAAACTGCTTTTAAGTAGAAAATGCGGTAGGTGATGTGTCTTTCATCTGACATCAGGTTCTGCGCTGTTTTGGTAACTTTCATAGCTCCAACCTAATCAGACACGGAATCTCATCTTTTAAAAAAAATTTCCCAATGTTGTCACAAGAGTAGCTCCTGTTAAAAGATGTAAACAAAGACTAGCAAAATCAAAGCCAGAGAACGGTAGTCTTGAGTGCAGTTATTTGGCTATTCACTCCCTTTTTCCCTGTAAACATGAACTTAATCTCACTATTTTTTCTCCCACCCAATATCAAGGGAATAGGCGATTAAAAATCTATTTCAAAGAAATGACAATGAATTAACCCAGATTCTGGTGACTGCTATTAGCAATTACCTTTACTTCCTTTTCTACCTTAGTCCATCCACACACCCAAGTCCAAATGTCTAAAATTCCCTACATGCACAAAACGATGGACTCGCCGCTGTGCTAGTGTTCTTGCCCTTCACCACAGGAAGCATGGGTAGGTCTTCTCAATTAAATAGATGCATGTGACACTGAAGGTACAGCGAGGGACATTGGATGGGTTGGAAAATCCCGTAGTTCCATGGAAGAGGGCTCACTCAGCACATGAGTCAAAGACTTGCTGAGGGCGTATGAGGAAATTTTGCCACTAAATAGCAAAGGTCACTCTGCAAAATCCTGCAGGGGCTGGCATTTTTGGTTTCATGTATTTGTATGGTATGAGAAGAAGAAGGAATGAGTAGGGTGTGTGAATGGTTCTTTATAGTGGGCTATTGTGACTGTTTTAGAAGGAGGCTAAGAATGAAAGAAATGTATATAATGCGTTAGCTAAGGCCCTGATTAAAATGGGTGGAATATTTGTGTTTCGTGTGGGTGAGAGAGGCATGGGCCTTTTTTCTTTTATTTACCACTCAACCAGTGTCACTGCAGGACCTGAGAACTTCAGATTTCTATTTCCTTTCAACCCCAATGTCCCTATCTGGCAGTGGCACTATGTATTACGTTTGTACCATTTAATTCATGAGACATTACTTATCTCTTTCTATCCAATTTATGCAATGTTATTATGTCTCTTTCTCATTATAAACTACTGTGGAGTTATAAAGTTGGATAAAGCAACTTGCCTGTCCTCAAAGAGCTTATACCCTAGCAGTGGAAAAAAAGAGGGATGGCTCAAAAGCTATGTTGCAAAATAAAACAATGAAAGTGCCACAAAAGACAGGAGGAAAATGAAACTGTCAGCTACTAAGAACTTTTATGCATCAGACACTTTTATAAGTTGTCTCATTTAAACCTTACAGCATCCATTAATGTAAATAGTGCTGTATCCTTTTCACAGAAGAGGAAAATGGGGTTCAAATAAGCAAAGTAACTTGTCCAGAGTTGCACAGCGAGGAGCCACTGGAGCTAGGTTTGAGGGTGGGTCTTCTGACCTGCACATCCAGAGTCATACTGCTTCCGACATAGTGCTCCAAGATGAAATAAATGACAGAAATCTCACCCAGAAGGAGGAGGAAGGGGTTGCAAGTGGGAAAAGGAAAACGCTGGAATTCAACCCATTTGAGACAAGATTTGAGAGATGTGGAGGCTCGAGAGTGAGAGGGGGTATGTTCCAAGAAGAAGAAAAAACAATGTGAGTAAAGAAATAGATTTTAAAGGACTCATGCAGAAGGCCTATTTAAAGGGAGCACAGGGTCCCATTTGAAAGAACCAGCAATGTGAAGACCAAAGTCCAAAGAGTAAGAACCAAGGACCGTCCCAGAACAAAGAAGACGGCAGAAGTGGGAACAAGCAAGGGATAGAATCCATTTGAGGCTGCCTAGAGAAATTTTACAAGCCAAAGGGTCGTGATGAACTACATCTGTTCACATTTATTCTCATGTTTTCTGTATGGTGGCCATTTACGTTTCTCTTCTGTTTTTGTCATATTAAGTCCATAGTTTTGGAAATTGAGAGTTCAAAAGATAAACAAATGCCCAACTTGTTTTGTCCATGGAATGTAATTTAAAAATCTACCTCCCTGGGCCATCAGTCTACTGACTGTGTTGAATACAGCAGATGAGAGAAATTATAATGACATCCCCTCACCTCAAATTTTATCTGTGATGAGATTCGGACCAAGAGTCTAGCCCCAAACAATACAGAGCCTTAATAGTAGAGCCTATTTGGGATCTCAGGCCTTCTAATACCAAATCTAATATACTTTGAGGCTCTCACCTGGTTTTTCACTATAAAAACAAAGGCATATATAGTCATGTGTCCCTTAATGACTGGGAAACATCTGAGAATGACATCTTTTGGCGATTTCATTGTTGTGCAAACATCATAAAGTGTACTTACACAAACCTAGGTGGTAACCCACTACACACATAGGCTGTATGGTGTAGCCTATTGTTTCTAGACTACAAGCCTGTATAGCAGGTTACTGTGCTGAATACTGTATGTAATTGTAATACAATGGTAAGTATAAGTATTTGTGTATCTAAACAGATGTTAGTGTAAAAAAGGGTACGGAAAAAATATCATATTATGACTTTATGGCACCACTGTCCTGTCATCTATGAGGTCCATTTTGACCAAAATGTCGTTATGCAGCGTATGACTATAGCTTATTTCCATCCGAAAATGACCACTGCTTTTCTTTGTTTAGAGTGCTCTATTTTGTGGGATATTCAGGTGTCTTTCCAGAGCAGATAGAGACAATCAAAGCAAGAGCAGCTTTCTGCATTATAGACGTGCCCTCTGAGGCCTTTGTTTTAGCTGCTGTGACCCAGCAACAGACAGAGATTGTGTGCCCACAGCTGGCTGCATGTGACAGGGATTGTTCTGTCTCCGGGTGAGAGCAAGGCTTCCGTGAGCTGCCAGTTGGCAGTCCTGACAGCTGCCTATAGCAAAAACATCAGGGATAATATGTAGGGAAATTACTGATTCATCTCCCATGAGCAAATCCCTGCACAGACAACACCAGAAACATTACTGCAAATTGCCCTTTATAATTCTTCACTTTATAATCAAACGTAGGCTTTTAGACATTTTCTGCCAATGAACACCTCATGTAACACGTTAATTTGGGCAGGAGAGATAGATGGAGGCACAGACCCCTATAGCAGCTGACATAATATGGTATCCAGAGGCACAGGATTGTAGTTTATGTGAAAGGCAACTTCGTAATAAGAATCAAAAGCCTGATGTTCATCAAACCTTCCAGATTATCATACATACAGATGGAGTGTTTGCCTTTGAAATGATTTTCTAGGAAAGCCAGTTAAAATATTTCCACATTCCTCTTTTGTGCATACACCATATCAGAGTCCTGCTGGAACCACCCCAGCACAACCATTTGCTGTACTCTATGGCCCCGGACTGGCAGTTCCAGTGACCTCCTCTGGACTGGTCAACTGCTTGTCTCTCAAGCCTTGCCCCTGATGACTCTTTGCTTTTCTCAAAAGCCATATCCACTCCAGGGGGCTTAGGATTACTGCGAATTTCCTTATTGGTGAGGAGCAAGGTGGCTCTAGGGTTCTAGATGTGTTTTTCAAGTAGGATTTCCAGCATTTATTTGCTCATCCATTCAGTCAATCAATCATGCATTCACAAGTGTTTTTCATACACTTCTTCAGTTTGAATGTCGGCACAAAAACTCATGTTGAAATTTAATTGCCATTGTAATATCAAGAGGTGGGGCCTTTAAGAAGTGAGTGAGCTGTGAGGGTTCTCTCCCCATCTCCCCATGAATGGATTAATGCCTCAGCTCAGGAGTGGGTTAGTTATCTAGAGAGTAAACTTCCTTTTTTTTTTTTTTTTCTTTTGAGACTGAGTCTCATTCTATCATCCAGGCTGGAATGCTGTGGTGCGACCTTAGCTCACTTTTACCTCTGCCTCCCAGGTTCAAGCAATTCTCCTGATTCTCCTGCCTCAGCCTCCTGAGTAGCTGGGATTACAGGGGCTCACCAACAGGCCAGGCTAATTTTTGTATTTTCAGTAGAGATGGGGTTTTGCCCTGTTTGCCAGGCTGGTCTCCAACTCTTGACCTCAGGTGATCCAGCCACCTCAGCCTCCCAAAGAGAGAACTTGTGATAAAGGGATAAAGTTTGGTCTCCTTCCTCTCCCGCTGTCTTGCATGTTCACTTTTGCCTTTTGTCTTTCAACCCTGAGATGGGATCCCCAGATGCCAGTGCCATGCTCTTGGACCTTTCAGCCTCCCGAATTTTGAGTGATAATTGCTTTTCTTTACAAATTACCCAGTCTATGGTATTCTGTTATAGCAACAAAAATAAACTGAAGTAACTTCCATGCAGCAGGTGCTGTACCTGGTGCCACTCAGGCATTAGAGACACATGAGGAGCCCACACCAGACAAGTTCTCTGCTCTGATTACATTAGACGAGGGAGTAGAAGTTTTTGGACAAATAATTACTCAAAGGATTCTGTAAGTTCAAACTGCGGTAAGTGATATGAAGAAGAGGCAGGCTCTGAGGGAGATCAACATCTAGACGGAAAAGGAGGGAGGGCCACTTCAAGGATAGGATGATAAATCCAAGAAGGCTAAATAGGTCTTAGCTAAAGGAAGAGTCTGAGAGGGAACCACAGCAGAGAAAATGATGTGAGTGAAAGCTTGGGATGGGGTCTTGAAATACTCATCACACTGAAGAAGGCTGGAGTAAAATGAATGAGTAGCAGTCAAGAAGAAGAGTTTTCTGGAGGATGCTTTGGGGCTTGGCTATCCCTGACCAACAGGGCTTGGTATCATGTTACATGCTCTTGGATTTTATCAGAAGTGTGAAGTTCTTAATCAGATAAGTGGTATAATTACATTAGTGTTTTAAGAAGGGTTTTCTCTGATTGTAGCGTGGGTGGAGACTGTGCTGGGATGTAGAAGGGCAAGTTGGGCACAAGATATCACTCAGGGGACTGCCATGAAAGTCTAGACAGGAAATGAGAGGCTTTGACTAGGGCGCAGGCAATGGAATGGAGGGAATGGGATGCATCTGAGATGTATTTTGGACTTAGAAATGTTAGGACTTGGTGATGAATGTGAGCAGGGAATGGCAGGATATTTCAAGGATTTCAGTATCTTCATTGCATTCTCTACATCGTAGCCCTAAATGGTGGGTAATACTATTAAACACGTGTTTATAGACAGATAAAGTGCACTTGAAGGTGATGGTCTGAAGCCTTTTGTGACATGAATCCAACTATTTTCAGGACAATTTTCCTAACAACTCCTATGTAACATCCCAAACATCCACTTATTACTTAGTATCAAAGCTAAACCTATGTTTGCTTATTTTTTCATTGTGACTCTCAGGGATGCCATTCTTCTCTATGCTTCATTCTCTCCCCATTCTGATCAAGTGCCTTATCCCTTTTTACTGCATATATCTGTGTGTAATACAAGAGTTAGCAGCATGGGTTGTGGTCTCAAACTTGATTTCAATCTTGGCTTTACCTCATATTAACTTTAAGACTTAGGGCAAGTAACTTAGCCCCTTTTAACTCCAGTTACATTACTGATATAATGGGAATATTAATAGGGTATATCTCTGGAAAAGAGTTTGGAGGTTCCTCAAAAAATTGAAAATTGAGCTACCATATGATCCAGCAATCCCACTGCTGGGTATATA
>NW_012107808.1:863171-864119 GCF_000951045.1 Mandrillus leucophaeus | reverse complement strand
GCTGGAATTCAACCCATTTGAGACAAGATTTGAGAGATGTGGAGGCTCGAGAGTGAGAGGGGGTATGTTCCAAGAAGAAGAAAAAACAATGTGAGCAAAGAAATAGATTTTAAAGGACTCATGCAGAAGGCCTATTTAAAGGGAGCACAGGGTCCCATTTGAAAGAACCAGCAATGTGAAGACCAAAGTCCAAAGAGTAAGAACCAAGGACCGTCCCAGAACAAAGAAGACGGCAGAAGTGGGAACAAGCAAGGGATAGAATCCATTTGAGGCTGCCTAGAGAAATTTTACAAGCCAAAGGGTCGTGATGAACTACATCTGTTCACATTTATTCTCATGTTTTCTGTATGGTGGCCATTTACGTTTCTCTTCTGTTTTTGTCATATTAAGTCCATAGTTTTGGAAATTGAGAGTTCAAAAGATAAACAAATGCCCAACTTGTTTTGTCCATGGAATGTAATTTAAAAATCTACCTCCCTGGGCCATCAGTCTACTGACTGTGTTGAATACAGCAGATGAGAGAAATTATAATGACATCCCCTCACCTCAAATTTTATCTGTGATGAGATTCGGACCAAGAGTCTAGCCCCAAACAATACAGAGCCTTAATAGTAGAGCCTATTTGGGATCTCAGGCCTTCTAATACCAAATCTAATATACTTTGAGGCTCTCACCTGGTTTTTCACTATAAAAACAAAGGCATATATAGTCATGTGTCCCTTAATGACTGGGAAACATCTGAGAATGACATCTTTTGGCGATTTCATTGTTGTGCAAACATCATAAAGTGTACTTACACAAACCTAGGTGGTAACCCACTACACACATAGGCTGTATGGTGTAGCCTATTGTTTCTAGACTACAAGCCTGTATAGCAGGTTACTGTGCTGAATACTGTATGTAATTGTAATACAATGGTAAGTATAAGTATTTGTGTATCTAAACAGA
>NW_012107808.1:851110-859626 GCF_000951045.1 Mandrillus leucophaeus | reverse complement strand
CGCCACCTCGCCCGGCTAGTTTTTTGTATTTTTTTTTTTAGTAGAGACGGGGTTTCACCGTGTTAGCCAGGATGGTCTCGATCTTCTGACCTCGTGATCCGCCCGTCTCGGCCTCCCAAAGTGCTGGGATTACAGGCTTGAGCCACCGCGCCCGGCCGTAACCTAAATTTTATTACCAGGGAAGTGAATATACATCTCCTGCTCTGAAAAGCCACTGCATATGGGAAACAAACAGGAAATCTCATTACATTTCTACGTTTTTTTTTTTTGAAGATGGACTCTTACTCTTGTTGCCCAGGCTGGAGTGCAATGGCATGATCTTGGCTCACTGCAACCTCCGCCTCCCACGTTGAAGCAATTCTCCTGTTTCAGTCTCCCAAGTAGCTGGGATTACAGGTGTCTGCCACCACACCCAGCTAAATTTTGTATTTTTGTAGAGACAGAGTTTCACTGTGTTGGCCAGGCTGGTCATGAACTCCTGATCTCAGGTGATCCACCCGCCTCGGCCTCCCAAAGAGCTGGGGTTACACACATGAGCCACCGCGCCCGGCCCTCATTTCTGTTTTTAAAATAGAATTCCTAATTTCCCTTTGTGCACTAAAAAGCAGTTGATTGGGAGGCTGTAATCCAGCAATGGGTGTCGGGGGTGGTGGGGCAAGTAGATGGATTGTCTTAAAAATGAAGATAAGCTATCTGCGGCATTCTCCAGAAATGCAAATAGGGCCAGAAAAGGAGACCATCCTACCATAAACATTACACTGAACGGCAAGGTCATGAACAATGGTCTTACTTATCTTTCAACAAAAGACTATGCTTAAAAGCATATTATAATTCCTGTTGAAAGTGCATGTTTATCCAAACATCATTGGACAATGTCCGAATTAATAAATAGGCAGTTTTGAATGTTCAGCCTAAGAGAATATAATATGTTTTGTCATTTCAAGCTCCTTGTTTCTAAATAGAATAGGTCCTAGCAAGGGGAGGGGGCTTTTGTTTTGCCAGACAATGTGGTGGCTACATAGGCGAGTTTCCAGATAACATTAGAACAGAGCAGAATTGCATGACCCATCATATAGGAGAGAAAGATTGGGACTGTCATATGAAGACTAAAGATAGAATAAAGAGAGCAGGCAAGGCAGGGAGAGGCTCTGGAGAAGGAAGAGAGAGAATCACTATTCAGCCCCCACCATGGAAAATTTGTGGCACCACAGCAAAGTCTAAGGAAGATTTCAATTTGTTGTTGGCTGGGCCAACATAAACCCTCTGCTGGCTCTATGCAATCTCTAGTAAATTATATATTGCTCATGAGTGCTTTTGTGTGAATGGATTATTTTAGGGGAAAGCAACTAACTGAAGGAAACTGGAAAAGACAGTTTTTTTTTCTTTTTTTCTCTTTTGAGAAAGTAGTAAGACACATTTTTAAATGAGAGGAAACAAGAGATTACAGGGTTTAATGCTTCCCAAGCAAAGAAAACTCTATGGGTTTCTTTATAAGGAGAAAGAAATAAGAAAGAGAAAAGAGGAGATAAACCAAGAGGAAAAACTATATATATGCACATTCATTATCATCACATTTGTTCTCCTTAAGATCAGTGTTTTAATCTTAAGCTATCTGTACTGGTAGATTACATAGGGAAAGAAAAATCTGCATGCAAAATCAGTGAGAAATGATGAAAGAACATTGATCATCACACTGGCCTGGAACCTAGGATCCTCTCTTTTGGTGCTGGACTAACTGTAAAGGAGTTACTAAAAGAAAAACAAATTCTAAAGGATATTGTTGTTAAAAGCAGAGTTATATTAAGGTACTCTGATGATGTAACAATGAAGCCTTAGTGAGAATCCTGCGAGTTCCTGGATATAGGGCTGATGGTCCCATTTCTTACCCACTGGAATCCACTCCTACTGATGGGTTCACTTTTATTCTCTTGCTAAGTTGCTTGACGAATATTTTAAATATTTAAATATCCTGCCTGGGTATCTCGTTTTTAAAGCTTATTTTATGTCAAGGTATAATTTCTCAAGTTACTTGGGATTTGGGCCCCTTCTTACTTTCCCTTATAGTCACATCTTTTTTAGCTCCAAGAGTTTTGACATTAAAGTGACATCTAACACTCAGAAAATTAGGGTTGTCTAGTTTCACTATTAATGGTGCCTACCTCTTATGCTCCTCAAAATTGACAACACACACACACACACACACACACACACACACACACATTCGTGAATCAGATAACAAAGAATGCATGTAGAGACAGTGCTCACCATTTGACCCCTACTTCTTTGAAGTAGTTAGAACATTTTACTTGCAAGTGACAGAAACCCAGTTCAAGCTGCCAAACCAAAACCAAACTGAAAAAGAAACCCAAAAAACAAAATAGACTTTTGAACTACCAAGGTAGGCATGACTGCATACAGGTCTGGTTCTTCCCTGTGGCAACGCCGTCTCCATAGGGGCTATTTGGAAACATATGAGGGTGCTCTGTTTATCACAACTGGGTGGGGGGTGGCATTTAGGGCATCTGCCGAGGATGTGCAGGTGGGGCAGTGGGCAAAACATTCCACCCAAGGGGGATTTTTAAAAATTTACCCAGAATGACAGTGGCTCTCCCTTTGAGAAATCTGAAGCAGGTGATAAAAGCATTTCACTAAGAATCTCTCTTGGTTCTGCTTTGCTTATATGATGATGGCTGTATTCCCAGGTGGGGTCACTGCAGGTATTAGCAAAATAGCCACCTACAGCCTCAGGCTACCTGTTTAGCGATGTCCACAGTACAACAGTTAGTCTTTCCCATTTGCTTTAGTAGGGAATCCTGATTCCATTGAGTAGGATTGGTCCTACTGTAGTAATTTATAAACCCAGGAGAGTGAAGGGATTCAGTGCTGTGGCTGGCCAGACTTGGGACACACATCTTTCTGTAGAGTCCAGGGGTAGGGATCAGGCTTACCCAACACACAAGCCTGAAAGGGATGGAGGAAGCTCCCAAAGAACAGTTGAAGGGATGTTAGCAGAGAGGGGAATAAATAGTGAATGGACAAAAACAAAACATGTCCATTTTCTTTATGGTCTAATTTCCTGAACACCTCTTCAGTCACCCCACATTTCAGGATTCCCTAGTACGCCAGACGCATGTACCTCAAGTTTTTGTACTAGATTGTTCTCTTGTCCTCAGATGCCTTTCCTCATCTCTTTTTGTTTGTCAAACTTCTACTTATGCCTCAGGACTGAAATATCACCTCTTCTGTGGAGCTTCCTTTTTAGCTGTCCCTACTAAACTCGTACCTCCCTCCTCTGTGCACGCATAGCATTTTGTCCATGAAAAGAAGGAATTGAATTAATTAGCAAGGATAGGAAGCTGAACAATCCACATCCTTTTTGGAAATGGAAAGCAGATGACACTGGATTAGATAAGATCAAACAACATCAAATAAACAAATGTTTATTGTGTATGTACCATGCACAAGGTTTTCCAAGCAGAACCTTGCTGATTGTGTGTGTGTGTGTGTGTATGTGTGTGTGTGTGCACGTGTGCTTGCAGATGCTTAGAATCACAGGCTTTTATGATCTGGGTTTCTTAAACCTTATCTGATTCAACCACTTCCTTATTCAGATCAGGTAACTGAGGATGAAGTGGGTTTCTTTCTAGCTCTAAAAAGTATATGATCTGAGTCACTAAAAGGAAGGAAAGGTTGGCCCAATTCTAGGCCAAAAAACCACAGCTATGTAGCTTAAACTTCCTGTTTTAAATGCCATGCCAGGATAAAATTCTTGTCTACAGGGTAACAACCACTCCAGAGAATCAAAATCAACAGCAACCTCTTTCTTTCCCCTGCCCCCTTTTCTCTCTCAATTTCTCTCTCACTTCTTTTCCTCTCTTTATTTCTCTGTTGCCTCTCAAGGAGAAATAGGAAACCAAGAGGACTGAGTGGTAGGGCCAAGGCATTGGGACCATGATTCATACTATTTTTTTTCTATCTTGCTGATGTGTTTATAGAAGTACACTATTTATGACTCAGTACATAGTGAAGAGACATAACAAATTTTTCTGGGAATTCAAAATATGCAAACAGAATATGTATCAAATGCATGGGAATTATGGGGTCATATGTTTTAAAACAAAGAGATAAAGGTGCCTACTCTTTGTGACAAAGTCCCTTCCATGTTTTTGACAATGTCTGCATAGCCATTCCCTTTGGAAGAAGTCAGAATTGGCTAGAAATAGAGTTGCATAAACCCTGTCATATTCAAAATGGAAAGTGGATCCATTTATTTGGATCCTGCCAGCAATACTCAGGCACAAACATGTGGAAATATTTCCGTAAAATATGTTTTACGAAAAAATGCCCAGGCCCATCCTTCCCACTGCCACTGCCCCTGTTGCCTACAATTCCAACTCTGCATTCGGACTCTCTCCAGGTTTTACCCCACTAATCACTCTTCCACCTGCTTCCTGGTGCCTTTAGATCCCTTTTTAAGCATACTACGCCCCTGTTCAAAAATGGCCTTATAAGATGTCATCCTTCCTCCCCAGCCTAACATCAGGGCCTTCTTCCTTGACTCAGACCATCCATACACTGTTCAAGCATGTTTGATGAATATGTAGCATGTGTCTGGCACTGCTCCAGGTATCAGGTCACTAAACTGAACAAGAGCGGGCATATATTCCAGTGGAAGTGCCTAACAATAAATGAGTGAATAGACAAGTGAAGAAAACGAAATTAGGTAATGTGGTAAGAAGTGCCCAGGGGCGGTGTAACAACCTTAGGATATCTGGTAAAGGTCACTCTCAGGAAGTGATATTGAGACCTAATAGAAAGGAGGTAATTTCTGGAGATATCTGAAGATGATCTCTCCTGGCAGAAGGAGAAACAAAGGGAATTTTCCAGAGTTTGGAAAAATTAAATATGTCTGAAGAATAAAAATTTTTAAAAAGGTGATATGGTAAAGGACAGTTAGTAAGCTAAAGAGGTAAGCAAGAAGTCTAATCATGGCCTATCTTAAAACCACAGAAAAAGGAAGTGTTGGTTTTATTGGAGGACCCTAGAAAGTTATGATCCACTTTTCAATCTGAGAGGAACATGATTGCCATTTTTAAAGAGTTTACTTTGGCCTTTCTGTGGATGATAAACTGAATGGTATCCTCACCTTCACATATTCACACTATGGTGTAATCCTCTCTCCTTGGGAGTAGACTAGACTTACTGACTCACTTCTAATGAACTGAAAACAGCAAATAAATGAGATTTCACTTCCGGTATCAGGTTATGGAAAGACTTTGGCTTTCATCCCTGACTCTTTCTCTTATTCTCTCTCTCTTTTCCTCTCCTGGTCTTTCTCTTCCTTTGCTCTGTCATACATGCACATATGGCAGGTTTCATGTTGTGAGCTGCCTTATGGAAAGGCTCACCTAACAAAGACAAAATGTCCCTTCCTAACAGCCATCTACAATCACTGCCCACAGCCATGTGAGTGAGCTTGGAAGTTTTATTAGTTGGCTCGGGCTGCCATAATGAAATACCATGCACTGAATGGCTTAAACAACAGAAATTTATTTTCCCCAGAGACCAGAAGTCCAAGGTCAAGGTGTTTCCATGGTTGGTTTCTCCTGGGGCCTCTCTTCTTGGCTTACAGACATCTGCTTCTTACTGTGTTCTCACATGGCCTTTCCTCAGTGCATGTGAGCCTCTCTTGTCTTTCTCTCTTCTTATGAAGGCACCAGTCATAGTGAATTAGGACCCCACCCTGCGATCTCATTTGACCTTAATTACCTCTTTCAATGCTCTATCTCTAAATACAGTAACATGCTGAGGTATTATAGGTTAGGGCTTTAACATATGCATTTTGGGGACACAATTTGGCCCATATCAAAAGCAGATCCTCCCTTAATTGAGCCTGAAGATAACCACCATTACAGTGACACTGCGATTTTCAACCTTGTGAGAGACCCTGAGTCAGAGCTGCTCCACCAAGTCATGTCTAGTTAATACCCCACAGAAATATGTGAGACAGAAATTAGGTGTTGTTTAAACAACTAAGTTTAGAGGTAATGTTTTACACAGAGGTAGATAACTAATACAGATATTGGTATCAGGAGTGGGATGCACTTTAAAAATATCTAAATATGTGAAGTTGGCTTCAGAAACAGGCAGAAGGTAGAAACTGAAAGAATTTTGAAGAACATGTTACAGAAATCCTAAATTGCTTGCACTAACAGATTGTTAGTGCAAATATAGACTTTGAAGATGTTTCCAGTGAGGGTTCAAAAGGAAAAGAGGAACATGTTATTAAAAACTAGAGGAAAGGCAATCCTTGTTTCTTTGTTATGTATTGGCAGAAAGCTTAGCAACACTGTCACCTGAAGTTATGTGGAAAGCAGATGTTTGTAATGAACTTTTTGATTTAGCTAATAAGCTTTCCAAACAAAGTGTTCAAGGTATTGCCTGATTTTATTTTGTTATTTAAAGTAAAAGGTGAGAAGAGAGAGATAAATTGAGGAAATAACTACTAAACTTAAAGCAGACAGAACTGGACGGTTTAAAAATTATTAGCTTTTTCAGACACCAAAAGATGCCAAAATTAATACATGGCTTCCATGCAAAGTTCAGAATCATAGCACCGCCAGGAAAATGTAATCTACAGGTAAGGCTGAAGGTGGGACTGTCAGGCTTATCGTCAGGATGTCTGAAAGATCAAGTGTGACACCTCAAATTATCCATCACATAAAAAGCCATTTGAAGAGATCAAGGTTGCGCATCACAGAGCCTCTCAACTTCACACAGGGCAGGCGGGCTACAAAATTGGGCCTTAGCCTGAGAGAGTTCTTGGCTTTGCCCAGGAAAGAATTCATGGTTGAGTTGGTGGTGTTAGACAGCAACTTTTATAGAAGCAGCTGTGCACAGAAGCAGTGGATGTACTAATCCTAGCAGAGCAGGGCTACCACATAGGCAATATGCCTAGAGTAGCAGCTCAGAGGCAGTTCTGCTATCATATTTATACCCATTTTTAAGTATATGCAAATTAAGGGGCAAAGTATGCAGAAATTTCTGGTAAAAGGGTGGTAACTTCTGGGTCATTGGGTCATTGCCATGGAAAGGAGCAGTAACTTCCACGTGTTGCCATGGCAATGGCAAACTGACATAGCACTGGTGGGCATGTCTTACAGAGAGCTGCTTTTGCCTCTTCCCTGTTTTATCTAGTCCTCAATCTGGTCCAGTATCTGAGCCCTGCCTCCAGAATTGAGTACCACCTCCTACCTCAAACTGAACTACAGGGTCTCTAGGAAGCCTAAGGGCATTGCACCCCAGCCATCTCACCAAAAGCCCAAGATAGGAAAAAAACATATGGATCTTAACACAATTTGCGGGTGTGGCTTTTGTCTAATGAAGAAAATATCAATGATATTTGCAGGATGCCAATTGTTTTTGATAAAACAATATACATACTGTCAGTTTGAACTGAAAGGATATTGCCAGTATAAAATCAAAAAGTACTTCTTGGATTCCCCATTAGTTTCCTGGCAGGAAGCAGGCTGATTAAACTACTCTGTTTCAAATATGTGCTAACTTTGACAAAAAAGGAAGGGTGGCTGGGAACAGGGAGGTAAGAGTCCAGAGAACAGAGATGAAAGCCATAGGTAATCATTCCCAGGGATTGAGACTTAATTAACAAACTATGACCATTTGCCCAATTAGATACCATAATTCCTCCTCTGTATTTCCTGTCTTTCCCATTTGTGAAAAGAGGGTTTCTGGTGGCTATCCCTTGTTCATTTCACCATTGTCTGTTGGCTGTGTGGGGACAGATAACCTTATAGACTGAGAAGAACTGTACTTGAAGAGATGTACTTACTGAACAATACCTGGGGGGGTCTCAGACATAAATGAACCTGACCCAAATGATGAGATTCTAGACTCTGAACTAGTGCTGCAATGGAGTAAGAGTTTACGGCACCTTCAGAGGCAATATTTTGCATTTGGGAGGGACATGAATCACTGAGAGGCAGAGAGCAGTCTTCTGCAGGCAGCCTCTGAGATGGTTCCCAGTGATTCGTATCTCCTGGCTTCCATGCCCCTGTGTAATCCCATCCTGTTGAATAAGGACAGGATCTAGTGCCTTATTGTGGTAAATGCAATATAGTGAAAGTAATGAATGTCATTTAGAAAAAAAAGATTGTGAGTTCTGTGTTGCTTTCTCTTTCTCTTTCAATATCAATCTCTCTCCCTTCCTCCGAAAACTCTAAGGGCAGTGAGAAGCAAGTTGCCACACTGTGGCTAGCTCTAAGGAGAGGTCCACCAGGCAAGGAAGTGATGTCTCCAACCAACTACTGTCGGGGAGAAACTAAGCCTGTCCACAGCTGTTGAGAGAGTTGAAAGTGCATCCTTCCCTATTTGAGATCTGGGATGGTTGCAGCCCTGGGGAATATCTTGATTGCAGTCTTTTGAGAGACCCTGGGTCATAAGTGCTTAATTAAGCCAGGCCCGATTCTTTTTTCCTTTTTTTTTTTTTTTTTTTTTTT
>NW_012107808.1:848044-850965 GCF_000951045.1 Mandrillus leucophaeus | reverse complement strand
TTTTTTGTATTTTTAGTAGAGACGGGGTTTCACCGTGTTAGCCAGGATGGTCTCGATCTCCTGACCACCTGATCCACCTGCCTCAGCCTCCCAAAGTGATGGGATTACAAGTGTGAGCCACCGTGCCTAACCCAGGCCCAGATTCTTGATCTATGGAATTTATGAGATATGAAGTGCTTGTTTCAAGTCTGTACATTGTTAAGTAATTTGTTATACAGCAACAGATAACTAACATACACTGTAACAAGAATAGAGGTGGAAGCAGAAAGACCTGTTAGGAGACTGTAATTCACCCACTATCAAACATTCCAAACATATGTGTCAAATCAGTTATGGAACAACTTTAAGATGTTCTCTAGACTCTGCTCTTTTTCTCAAGCAGTCTGTTTGATGTGGATAACTCTTTTGCCCAGTTTTGTGTAATACACACTCTTCAAAATTTATCTCATAATTCATCTTCTGCTAGACTTTTTCAACTCCTATATATAATAATCGAGGTATTCAACCTCTACAATACCATAAATCAAAGTGTTTCTATATATTCAGTTGTACTTGTGTCTATATCCTGCCAAATTTTGAGCCCCTAACATCTGGCACCCTGTCTTACCCAATTTTGTATCCTCTCAACACCTGTAATCGTGCCAGTTACAGAACAAGTATTTCTGTTACAATTTTGGTAATTTTAACATCTGTGTAATCTCCAGTGATGTCCCCTCTTACATTACTGATATTGCTAATAAATGTTGTCTCCTTTTCTCTTTATTAATGTAGCTGAAATTTTACAGATTTTATCAGTCTTTTAGTGCCAAAATACTTTGGTTTATTATTATTTTTTCTCGTGCTCATCCATTTCTATTTCATTGGATTCCACTATTTTCTTTCTTTCTTTTTTTTTCCTCATTATTTGGGCATAACTTGCTCTTTTTTTCCTGTACTCTTAAGGTGAAGCTTAGAAAATTGGTTTTAGATTTTTTTTATTATATAATATAAACACTTTAAGGTATAATTTCCTCTAAGCATTGTGAGAAGTCCAACTCCAGGCTAAAACCCTACATATGATTCTTCGGGCCTGAACACTGGCAATTACAAAGGCTCAACTGACACACCTCACAGGGAACAGTTACCATCACCATAGCAGTCTTGGTACACAGTTAGTGCACTGTAGTTTCTGAGGACAGTTGCAGTCCAGAACTCAAGCCCCCCGGGCCCAGTCATACTCATATGCATCGTGGTATTCTTAGCCCAGGTGCCTCCATTCAGAAACCTTCTTACCATGGGGTTTCAGCTGAGATGCTTTTAGTCACCTGTACTGAGACTTATCAGGGAGACTTGACGAAGACCTTCTTTTTCCCCTGATTCAGTCTTTTACAGTACTAATTTTTCTTCCTATCCCTCCCCTCATATCCCAGGTCTATAGAATGGCAGGGAACTTTTGTTCAGAGCTCCTTGGCAGTGAGACAATTTCCCTTGCCTGCACTTCATGTCACCTGACAGCCTTGCCTAATACCATTCAAAAGGTCAGAGTGGAACAGTGGGGACCTAGCACCTCTTTCAATTTTGGTCCCTTGCTTATATTATAATACATCACAGTAAGAGTGAAATTGGCTCCATTGTCCCATAGAACTCATGTTTACAGTTTCTTTTGTATAAACATAAAAATTGACCCTCCTAGTCTTAAAACTTGAGGAATTTACATTTGTCTTATCTGAGTTCCTTTCTTAGGAAGCCAACCATAAGTCCTGCCAAACAGTATCAAGGAGCTGAAACTCACCATATCATGGCATCTGGACAATGAGACGTCAGACCCCTCACCCATCATGACTGCCTAACTAACCACCTGTTGCCTGTTTACCAACTTCCCTTCATTACCCCTCTCTAATTCCTGTTTTCCCACACATAGTTATATTTCTTCCCTGTTATATATGCCCCTAATTTTAATTGGGTGAGGATACAGATTTGAGACTACTCTCCCATTCTCTTTGGCTGCAGCACCCAAATAAAGCCTTCTTTTCTGACAATCGTCAGTGTCTCAGTGATTGGCTTTTTATGCAGCAAGTGGGAGGACCTAGACCGAACACCAGGCATTTAAGTAAGAATTACCCAAAGGTTTGATGACTCCTTCAGTTGGACTCATTGTCCTAATTGACCTCCTAAATACCTGGCAGGTTTCACAAACTGCTTTAGCTGAATGCACGATTTTCATGTTTTGTGTTTTTACTATCATTCAGTACAAACCATATTCTAATCTCCCTGATTTTTAGGTCTTACGTTTTTTAAAGGAAATATGATAATCTTTGCTTTTCTGCTTTAAATATTTGAATTTTAGTATATTTGTTTTCTGATGTCCCCCAAATTTTAAATCTCTTTTACCTCTTTTTCTGCATTAGATTTAGTATTAATGGTATTTCATTACATCTCTACTATTGGAGATAAAGTATTTGTCTCCTATATTAGAGCTTGCTCTGAGATTTACAAAGCATGGTTAAATTATCACTCTCTATCTTCAGAGACTTCTATAAACTTAACAGACAATGCAAGGACTTTACAACAATAAGTTTCCATTTCTCTGTCCGTCTTTTGTGCTACTTTTTCCACAAATTTTATTTTTCTATGTTCTATGAGTCCAATGATGTAATAAATTTTGCTTTAAGTAGTCCAATCTTTCATAGGAAAGTCTTTAAAGGAGAAAACAAAACATGTATTTCCCCTTTTTTTGCACTCCTCTTTCCACTGTGCGGATTCAAAGTTCTGACTGAGATACTTTTCCTTCATCATGAAGAACTCTCTTTAATGTTTCTTGTAACATTTACACTGCTGGTGACAATTCTTTCAGGTTTATTTAGAAGTCTTTATTTCAACCAACCTTCCTTCCTTCCTTCCTTCCTTCCTTCCTTCCTTCCTTCCTTCCTTCCTTCCTCCCT
>NW_012107808.1:845494-846021 GCF_000951045.1 Mandrillus leucophaeus | reverse complement strand
ATATACTTAATGTAAATGACAAGTTAATGGGTGCAGCACACCAACATGGCACAGGTATACATATGTAACAAACCTGCATGTTGTGTACATGTACCCTAGAACATAAAGTATAATAATAATAATAATAATAATAATAATAAACCTTTGCTAATGCCATCTTCTCTTCTATTTTCACACATTTCATCACATTTTTCTGCTTTTTTGTATCTAATAACTTTATTGTTAAATCTTTAAAAATTGCTGTATTTTTTGTCTTCCATTCAAGAGTGTTAAAGTTTGGTAAGATCATTTAGTAACATGTAGATCAAATGAATTCTGTTGAAACTTGGTTAGACTATTTTTTTCATCAGGTGGGTCAAGAGATTCTTTACTATGGGACAAGTTTAGCCAAGTAATAAATTATAAACCTTTTGTAGTTTTTAGCAAATATCTTGGGTGTTGAAATGGTTGCTCCACTCTGGCTATCTGAGTTCCTGTCTTTCAGAGATTTTCACTGGGTTTGTTGTTTTCTTTTTTTTTTTTTTTTT
>NW_012107808.1:841313-842647 GCF_000951045.1 Mandrillus leucophaeus | reverse complement strand
TGATTCTCCTGCCTCAGCCTCCCAAGTAGTTGGGACTACAGGCATGCGCCATCATGCCTGGCTAATTTTTTGCATTTTCAGTAGTAATGGGATTTCACTGTGTTAGCCAGGATGGTCTCAATCTCCCGACCTCATGATCGGCCTGCCTCGGCCTCCCAAAGTGCTGGGATTATAGCTGTGAGCCACTGCACTTGGCCTCAACCTTTCTTTGAAAGATATTTTCACTGAGTATAATAAAATTTCATGTTAACTGTTAATTTTTCCCTTCTCTTTTCCGCTTATTTGCTGCTTCTTCCTCCTTCTTCTCCTTCTTACAGCATTTTAAAAATGCAACTCCATTGTGTCCTTTCTTTCTTCCTTTCTCTTTCTTCTTTCTTCCTTCCTTCCTTTCCTTCCTTCTTTCTTTCTCCTTTTTCTCTTTCTTTCTTCTTTCTCCCTTTCCCTTTCTTTCTTTCCTTCCTTCCTTCCTTGTCTTTCTCTCTTTCTCTCTTCTTTCTTTCTTTTCTTTTATCTCTCTCCCTCTCCCTTCCTTCCTTCTTCTTTCTTTCTTTTTTTAACTAACAAGGCATCTGTAGAACATCTTAAACTCATTTCCCTGTATGCAAAGTGTGTTTTTTCTCTGGCTGCTTTTTAAGACTTTTCCTTCATAACTGATTTGTAAAATTCTAATTACTATATGCCTTCATGTGATTTTATTTGGGGTTATACTATTTAGTATTTGTTGAATTTCTTGGGTCTCTGACTTTATAATTTTCGTGAAATCTGGAGAAATTCTGCCCATTCTTCAGATTTCCTTCCTACTCCCCCTTCCTTAGCTGGGACGACAGTTAACACATTAGATTGATTTTTACTCTCATACAGGTTATAATGGCAAAATTACTTTATTAAGTGTTTTTTCTTTCTGTGATTCAAGTCAAAGAATACTTTCAGTTTTCTGTATTAGTTCAGTCACTTTCATCTACATTGACTGATATTCTATTAATTCCAGAGGGTGTTTTTGTTCCCAAAAGTTCAGATAATTCTGTTTCATCTTGAGAACTTCCATTGGGTTCTGTCTGAAGCCTCACTATAATTATGCTTAATTTTCATCCATGGGCATATTTATAAGAGCTGCTTTAAAACTTTTGTCTGCCACTTCTCAAAAGAAGACATCTATGCAGCCAACAGACACATGAAAAAATGCTCATTATCACTAGCCATCAGAGAAATGCAAATCAAAACCACAACGAGATACCATCTCACACCAGTTAGAATGGTGATCATTAAAAAGTCAGGAAACAACAGGTGCTGGAGAGGATGTGGAGAAGTAGGAACACTTTTCCACTGTTGGTGGG
>NW_012107808.1:823397-836548 GCF_000951045.1 Mandrillus leucophaeus | reverse complement strand
TTAGCCAGGATGGTCTCGATCTCCTGACCTCGTGATCCGCCCGTCTCGGCCTCCCAAAGTGCTGGGATTACAGGCTTGAGCCACCGCGCCCAGCAAGGGTTTGTTGTTTTCATCAAGAAGTTGAACTGGAAACATACATTTGAGAATCCTTCTAACCTGGGTTTATAATCATGTAAACCAGCTTTAAGTGTTTTTTACTGTATCCCATTTGTGAAAACTGTTAGTATAAACATCTATTTTCTAATCATTAAAATTGGGAATGATACTAACAATAGCTGAATTGTTTTTAGCATTTACAAGGTGTCAGTTTCTATTCTAAGTGCTTTACAAATATTCACTCATTCAATATTTACAGTGATTTTATGAGTGTGTTAGTTTCTGGGGGTTACTATAAAATTAGCACAAATTGGGTGGCTTATAAACAGGAGTGTTTATTCTCTCTTCATTCTGGAGGCCAGAAGACCAAAATCAACGTGTCGACAGGGGCATGCTCCCTCAGGAGGCACTCGCGCAGAGCTCATCTCTTGCCTCTTCTAACTTTTGCTAGCTGTCAACGTTCTTTGACACATGACCCTATGACCACCTCACTCTAATCTCTGCCTCTCTGATCACAATGCCTCCTCCTCTCTGTGTTCTCTTCTTGTCTGTCTCAAATCTCTCTCAGCAGTTCTCTTATAAGGAAACTTCAGGATCTGGGTGAACCAGGATTTTATCTCAAGATTCTTAATTACATTAGCAAAGATCCTTTTTCCAAATAATGTAACATTCATAGGTTCCAGGAATTTGATATGGACATATATTTTTTGGGGGGAGTGTGGGGGCACCATTCAACCTGCCACAGTGAGTAAACCTCTAGCGTTATTAGCCCTTCTTTTCCAAGATCATACAGCCAGGATTCCAACCAGGCAACCTGGCTTCAGAGTCCCTGCACTTAAACTCTTTATGACGTTGGCTATGTTATAGACTCATTGCAAGGGTTAAAGTTAATTCTATAAAGCACCAAACATTGTGCCTGACATATACTGGAGCCACAAAACTTGTAACTCTTACTGTTATGAATACATCTTTTATTGGTCAAAGTTAGGATGACTGTTTGATTATGGTGTGATATTCAATTTGCATGGTGGAATTGCTAACCAGATTCAGACTGATCAGTAAGCCAAAGTCCTTGCTTACTTCAGTGAATCCTCCAGTCAACACAACTTCCAATTAAAGATTTATTTCTCACTATTAAATTCAGACTCTTGTGCTGAGAGAACAGAAATTTAAAGCCAGAGAGATAGGATAGCCTCCAGGATGGCATGAAAAGAATTCTAACTTAGGGCTTCCTTGCTTACATTTTGGAGACCCAGATGAGCTGGCACATTAAATATTTAATATGACATGATGTTAGTTTATACTAATTAGGAGTTGCAGGGTCAAATAGCAAGGAGTGAGTTACTAGCTCTCCTCTAGACCAATGTGAGTTAAAATAGTTATGCCTTTAGCGTCCTTATTTCACAGGGTTTAGAAACCTTGGGGGAAAGAACATTTAAAGTAAACATTTATAGCTATTATCTTTGCAGCTCTACACTGAGCATTCTCAAGCTATGCTACACACACACACACACACACACACACACACACACACACACCCTAAAGGATAGGCTGTTCTATATCTGGCTGCTTTTGGAAAATGTTTCCCCTTGGCTATGTCAGTGCTCTGTAAGGTATTGCTCACTGTAGATATGCATTAGCTATTTATTTTTTGGCCTATTCAATTTGTTGGAATGTGGAGGGACTTGAAAACTTTAGAAACTCTATCCATTTGTGCAATTTGTGTCTATTATTTTCCAAATTGTGGTACTTGCTACCTTAGTACCACAAACATCTGTAGGCTAGGGACCAGCAGCTCCCCTTTCAATGGGGTTAGTTCCCATCATATATCACTGAGACCAGCACTCTTACATATGTCATTGTTGGCAGCACTGCTGGCTATTGTACCTTTCACAGTGCTCTGTAATTGTTGGTGCCTCTTTCCTGGTACCAAACTCAACTGCAGTGCTGAGGACTGGATACTATCCCAACTATTTGCTACTTGTGTCAGTTTTACCTGTTACTTAAGACTCTCCAATCTTTATCCATAACTGAGCAATACTACTAACAATATTGGCTCTGTCTAATAGAGCTGTTGGAAGGGTTATGAGAAAATAATTTACTTTATAAATTGTAAAGCTCTGTGTAGTGAATTATTATGTTATTTCCTTGAGAAAGACATTGACTTAATGAAATTCCTTTGTTCTGACAAGTCTTCCTTGCAAACAAACAAACAAAAAATAGAAACAATAAAAACCAGAAAACAAAAAATCAGTATACTCCAAAAAAATAGTAAATGCTACTAAAATAATCTAACCACCCAACAAAACTGCATGAAGGAATATCTGTCTTCCTGGCCTTTCTATCCTTATGTTTATAATTCCTTTAACAGATGAGCACACTTTACACTTTACTTTATAATTATTTACCTTTCCTAGGGATTCTTACCTTACTAAACTGCCAATTCTCTAGAAAAGGTGGCTTTTGGCCTACATTCAGACTGAAATATAAGAATAGCTTTTGATGGCAATGGAGAGGACAAAGTTTGTTGGTTTAACTCAGGGATTGACAAAATAATCCATGCGCTAAAAGTGTTTTCATATATTTTTAAATAGTTGAAAAAAATCTAAGGAATAATAACATTTTGTGATACCTGAATATTATATGAAATTTGAATTTCAGTGCTCATAAATGAAGGTCTATTGTAACACACCCACACACTTTCATTTACCATTGTCTATGGCTGCTTTCAGGCCACAGGGCAAAGTTAGCAGTTGTGAGAGATACTCTATGTCCTTCAAAGCTGAAAATATTTTTTACTTTATGGTCCTTCATAGACAACATTTGGGCAAACTCATTTCTTTTCTCCCTTCAGCCCACATATTGATCATTTATTTAGTTCTAAGCTGGTAATAGTGAGTTGAGTAAGACATGGATGCTGTCCTCAAGAAACTCATATCCATTAGCAGGAAAAGATAAAAAACCAGAACCTTTAAAAGATTCCACCCAGGCTGTGAAGAGGTAGAGGAAGACAGGAGTTTGTGTGGCCACACTCCCAGCTCAAGCAAATCGAGGTCGACCCAGTGGCCACTGTGGCAGCCTGTCTACTTGCCTGTGCACCTATACCTTCCTCTGCCCTGCTTTTTCCCAGCACACCTTCCTGTAGACACTAGGTTTGGCTCCATTATCGAGGCCAGTGACTCCTAGAGCTATCTTTTGTGCACCAGAGACAAGGCGTAAAGGAAACATCTGGGGAAGGCCACCCCACTTTCTTACAGATGGGAGCTCCCTCCTTCTGAATTTGGAGGTGACTTCCTGGAGCCGCCTCCCATCCGTGGAGTTCTTGCAGAAGCTGGTTTGAAAGTGGCTGTTGGAGATACCACAACAGGCGGCCCTGTGACCGGAAGCGCTCCTCCTTGTGGGCACCTGTATTTGTGGTCCTGGAGGAGGCCACCTCGGGAGTATCTTCTGCCTCTTCCTCAGAAGCTTTTCTATCAGTCTGTCCCATGAGGTTTCCATCCTCGGTCCTTGTGCCCCAGGGGAGTCAACTGTCAGCTGCCTCCCTGCTACTCTACATGAAGATGCCATGGAACTTAGACACAGGGCTGGGATTGGGATAAGGCAGGTGAGACTTTTGTCTCCGACACAATATGGGAGGCACCAAAAACTCAATAATCCACATAAGTAAGATTTGAATGCAAAATTTAAAAAATCAAAATCAATGCAAATATCCATAATGAATAGAAGGTGGGATCAATAACAGTGCTGGGCAAAGCTATGTTTGAGTTTGAGGCAAAAGTTGAGATGCAGAAAAAGGAAGAGTTAAGTTCCAGCTGAAAGCTTTCTTCTTTAAATAATTAATTCTGGGGAAATCCACAGATGGAGAAGTCATTCTTGAAGCTGTGACCGTGTGGAGTTTTGAAAAGAGCACTCAAATTTGAATGAGATAACAGGGTTCATAGTTTTGGCCCTGTCATGCCTTACCGTGTGACTTTAGAAGTCACAACAATTCCCAGGGCCTCAGTTTCCCCATTGCAAATGAAAGAGGATGGTTGAAATGATTTAGATTTACTCTAGCTATGGGATGTTTTCTGTGCACATCTTTCTGTAATGTACCAACTGCAGGTCCTCCTCCTGGATCCAGCCAAGGTGTGATGATGGATATTGCACAACCTTCTCCAAAACAGTGCTCTTATTTGTGGGGTCTGGAAACTGCCTGGAAGTCGTTTCAGTGACTTTGATATGAGCTCACCACTTCCAGACAAACAGTTTCTGTAAGCATGTCGTCTTCATTGACTGTGAGGTGCTGATAGAGGGATTGGCCATTGAGCAGCTGAAAGGTTGACCCAAGTTTCCCAATGGGGATCATCACTCCACCAAAATATTAAAGGCATTCTGTACAAAATACTTGCAACATCCTGTTACAGTCTGAAATCCATGCCCTACACCCAGCTGGCAAGTCTTAGCCCATTGAAAGAAGTGGGTTTAAAGACAGATTTTGGATTTTATGACTGGTGTACGTTGAAACAGGACACAGTAGCCTTCAATGAGCTTTCTAGGGGCTTACTCTGAAGTTTTAATCACAGATAAAAATACTCAATGGGGCAAATACAGACAAATTATACCTTTTTTTTTTTTAACCTAAGAACATTGAATTTACGATATGAAAATTATGTTTTCAGATCTACCTTCCTCTTCTGAATTCAAGTTTCTCAAGAGTAAAAAAAATGAATTTAACTAATTTCTTTAATCTAGTTGCTTATCACAATGCCTCGTATGTAATTATATATATATAATTTTATATATATAATTTTATGTATATATATATAAAAAAATCTGAGATGCATTTAAACTCATGTAATCACAGAGGAAGGATCTTGGAAGCCAAATGGTTTATGCAACATCTATATTATAAACCGGGAACCAGAAGCTGAGTTTTCATAGCAATTTAGTGGAAGAAATGAAGCTTGAGAACAACGTATTTTGCTTTTTACTTCTAAGTCCTGATGTGAGTAAACAGACAATAAAAATTACCTGGCCCAAGATGGAAAATTTCCTTCATCTGGAGACTCAACTGAAGATGGGTACACCTTTTAAAATATTCAAAAATATATAGGCTGGGAATACTTTGCTTTTAAATTGAATATGCATGATCTTCCAGAAAAACAAATAAACGCACATGTTTATAGACAGACAAAAAAGCAAGGGAGCCAGTGCACTCCTATGCATTAGTGCGACCTTAGGCAAGTGATCAAAAGTCCCTGGGCCTGCTACTTATTCAACAAAATGGGAAGCATCATCCTCAGATATTTATCATTCTGAGACTGCACATTTATAAAATTTAGTATGAAGTGGCTCTAAGGGTCAGCAAGTAATATGGTTCATTTTGAAATATGAATCCTTAGGAGGGAGAAAACGAGCAATGTGTCAAAATGCTTAATGCTTTCTCATTCTAAAGGCTTCTGACCTCTTGAAACTGTCTTCCAGGCCCAACAGGAGGAGGGAGTGAGAGGCCACAGGAGTTTGAAGCTGCTGCATTAGCCGCGCAGTGTTGGGGGTGGGTGGAGCTGGCAGCTTTTCTGCCTTTCTCTTATCATCTTCCAATCTCTCCATTCTAGTTTAGGCAATTCATAATTTTAGTTTTATCTTATCTTTCCTCTCCTTTTGCGTAGTGGCTAGCTTCAACTTTGGAATAGTAAATGATAAACTTTGCTTTCAGATCTTGCTTCCAAACTCAGATCTGTCACTTCCTGTGTAACCCTGGGAAGATCATCTACATTATTTGAACCTTGGTTTTGTTATTCATAAACTGGAGAAATTCTGTACTTTAGTATAGATTAATGATTTAATTTTGCATTAAAGTGTCTAACCCATAGTGGATAATTAACGAATACTAACTTACTGTTAAAAGCACTCCTCCTTCCTATTAAAAGAGTTTTCAGTTTAGGATTATTACTTGGGTTTGGGTTTGTTTGCTTGAAAATGGCTTTTTGTCTCTCCCATTCTTAAGTATATACATTTATTCAACTCAACCCTTATTTTTCTTGACTTTCAGCCTGTATAATTATTGGTTAATTTCAAATGAATTACTTTGCTGGATACATCCTTGAATTAGAGGTATGCAGAAGATTTGGCTGATGCCAACTCTTTTTCTACCTGTTGCTGATAATTAGGGGTCTATTAGAGATGCTTGCTTGGAAGGCAACATTGCGTGGGTGGGTTTTATCTTGTATGTAATAGAAAAATAGTTGTAAAAAAATCAAATGGTGAATTTACAATATGTAGGAAACAGTAGCAACTATGATTAATCTTTGAAAAAGTATTAGAAAAGCTTTGAAATAGCTGCAGGGAAGAGGAAACTACAAAAAGTAGCACTGCGGCTTTGTAAAAGAACCAATTAGCATACCTGGAAATCAAAACTATCGGAAGGATAATTTTAAAATTGAACACAGATTTGATATAGTGAGAAGTGAATTTAAAGATAGATCAGAAGTTTTCCAGAATGAAGCATATAAAGATAAAAAATGCAAAATGCAAAGGAGAGAAAATAAATATAGAGATGGTTTAAGTTTTGTTCAGAATTCCAGAAAAAGAGAATAGAAGGAAGAGGCACTATTTGAAGAAAAACTGAGCATTTTCCCAAAGCAAGAGGAAACATGACCTGCAGATTTCAGAAGCCAGGAATATTTTACACAGTTAAACAAATAAAAAGATGCAACATAGTAAACAGAAAGCAAACATAAAGCTAGAAAAATATCTTGAATCAGTGAGATAAAAGGTTGTCCTGGAAGCATAAGAGAAAAAAAATTATGTCATTAGAGAGGACAATACCTTGTAAAAATATATTTTAAGAATAAAAATTGAGAAAATATACATTTTTAGAAAAACAAATATTGAAAAAGTTTACAACCAGGTTTTCAATAATAAAAATTCCCAAGGATTTTATTTATTTATTTATTTATTTATTTATTTATTTATTTATTTATTTGAGATGGAGACTCTGTCACCCAGGCTAGAGTGCAGTGGTGCGATTTTGGCTCACTGTAACCTCCGCCTCCTGGGTTCAAGCAATTCTCCTGCCTCAGCCTCCCAAGAAACTGGCATTACAGGTGCCTGCCACCATGCCCAGCTAATTTTAGTATTTTTAGTAGATACAGGGTTTCACCATGTTGGCCAGGCTGTTCTCAAACTTGTGACCTCAGGTGGTCCACTCACTTCGGCCTCCAAAAGTGCTGGGATTACAGGTGTGAGCCACCTCGCTTGGCCCCAAGGATGTATTTTAAACGACTTATTACTAAATGAAAGATTTGAGATGCAGGAAGGAAGGAAGGAAGGAAGATCAAAGAGAGTCTTGAATGACTGGGTAAAACTAAGGGAACATGGATGCACAGAACACTAGTAATGTTAACACCAGGGAACATATCTGAGTCACGTGGATATGTAGCACCCAAGTATCTTAGGGCCAAGGCATATGTACGGATCTGCAGCAACCTCATTCTTGCTTTCTTGGAAGAATTTGACGGAGGGGCATAAGGCAGAGGGAGAAACTTAGAGCAGGGGTGAAAGTTTATTAAAAAGCTTTAGGCCTGGCACGGTGGCTCACGCCTGTAATCCCAGCACTTTGAGAGGCTGAGGCGGACGGATCACGAGGTCAGGAGATCGGGACTATCCTGGCTAACACGGTGAAACTCTGTCTCTACTAAAACTACAAAAAATTAGCCAGGCGTGGTGGCAGTCGCCTGTAGTCCCAGCTACTCGGGAGACTGAGGCAGGAGAATGGCGTGAACCTGGGAGGTAGAGCTTGCAGTGAGCCGAGATCGTGCCACTGCACTCCAGCCTGGGCAACAGAGTGAGACTCCGTCTCAAAAAAAAAAAAAAGCTTTAGAGCAGGAAGGAAAGGCAGTAAAGTAGACTTGGAAGAGGGGCCAAGTGGGCAACTTGAGAGATTCAAGCAGGGGTTGAGAGGTGACAGCATGATAGCAGCCCTCACTCTCGGGGCCTCCTCGGCATCGGTGTCCACTCTGGTGGCGCTGAAGGCTGGCCGAGGCCGGAGCCAGCTCCCTCTGTTTTCGGGGAGGAGTGGAGGGAGAGGCATGACTGGGAATTAGGGCTGCGTGGGCAATCGCGGGCCAGCCTGAGTTCCGGGTGGGCGTGGGCTCTGTGTTCCCACACTCAGAGTGGCCGCCGGCACCACCGCCCAGGGCAGTAAGGGGCTTAGCACCCACGCTGGCAGCTGCAGAGGGTGCGCAGGGTCCCACAGCAGTGTCGGCCCCACCCCGGCACTGCGCTGGAATTCTCACTGGGCCTCAGCTGCCTCCCCTTGGGGGAGGGCTTGGAACCTGCAGTCCACCATGCCCAAGCCTCCCCACTCCATGCAAGGCCCAAGCCTCCCCCATAAGCGTGGCCCCCTGTGCTGCTGCACCCAGTCCCATCAACCACCCAAGGGCTGAGGAGTGCCGGTGCACTGCGCAGGACTGGCGGGCAGCTCTGCCTCCAGCCCCAGTAAGGGATCCACTAGGTGAAGCCAGCTGGGCTCCTGAGTTTAGTGGGGACTTGGAGAACGTTTATGTCTAGCTAAGGGATTGTAAATACACCAATCAGCACCCTGTTGTCTAGTGCAAGGTTTGTAAATGTACCAATCAGTACTCTGTATCTAGCTAACCTAGTGCGGACTTGGAGAACTTTTCTGTCCAGAATTCTGTGTCTAGCTAAAGAATTGTAAATGCACCAATCAGCACTCTGTGTCTAGCACAGGGTTTGTAAATACACCAATCAGTACTGTGTGTCTAGCTTAAGGTTTGTAAATACACCAATCAGTACTCTGTATCAAACTAACCTAGTGGGGACTTGGAGAACTTTTCTGTCTGGCACTCTGTGTCTAGCTAAAGGATTGTAAATGCACCAATCAGCACTCAGTGTCTAGCTCAGGGATTGTAAATGCACCAATCAGCACCCTGTCAAAATGGACCAGTCAGCTCTCTGTGAAACAGACCAATCAGCTCTCTGTAAAACGGATCAATTAGCTCTCTGTAAAATGGACCAATCAGCTCTCTGTAAAATGGACCAATCAGCAGGACGTGGGCGGGGCCAAATAAGGGAACAAAAGCAGGCTGCCTGGGCAACTACTGGCAACCTGCTTTTGTTTTTTTCCACACGGTAGAAGCTTTGTTCTTTTGCTCTGTACGTTAAATGTTGTGGCTGCTTGCTGTTTGGATTCACGTTGCTTTTATGAGCTGTAACACCATGTGAAAGTCTGCACCTTCACTCTTGAAGCAGGTGAAACCAGGAACCCACGGGAAGAATAAAGAATTCCAGATGTGCCGCCTTTTAAGAGCTGTAACGGTTACCTTGAAGGTTTGCAGTTTCACTTCTGAAGTTAGCCAGACCACAAACCCACCAGAGAAAGATACTGGGAACACATCAAATAACTGAAGGAACAAACACCAGACACACTGTTTAAGAACTGTTAACGTTCATTGGGAGGGTCCGTGGCTTCATTCTTGAAGTCAGCGAGACCAAGAACCCACCAATTCTGGACACATTTTGAGTTTTGACTTGGGGTTTTATAGGTTGGCATGCTTCTGGGGGGTTGCATCTCTTCTCCCCAATTCTCTGCTTGTGGGGAGGGCTTTCCGCATGCCCAGTGGCCTGCCAACACTTGGGACGGGCTGCATGCACGCAGAGTGGAAGGAAGCTGTGCACATGCTCACTTCTCGTGGTTCTTTCTCGTTTATATACCAGTTAAACTGGTATATAAACCAGTTTATATACCAGTCATGTTTATATACCAGTTAAACTCTGCCATTTTGCCTCTTACTGTGCATGCTTGAGTCCACTGGCTCAGCTCGTCAGATTTCATCCGGAAGCTGCTGATAACCAGTTTCAGGAGACCACCTTTCCCTGGTGCTGACTGTGACCAATTATTTTAGAGAAGCAGCTTAACTGTCTGACCAATGCCTGATGGCTGCCTGACATCCCTGGTTTAGCTGGTGCGGGTGTCTGTCCTGCCCTGCTCATATCTACCTAACAACAGCATGTGTAATTAGTTGTTTTTTAAAGTAGCATTAAAATACAAAATGTACAATCGTAAGTTCTCAGGGAAATAAATGTAAACAGTTTCAAGGAACTTGCATTATCTAGGAGATCAGTAGGTATTAATTAGCTCTAGATGAGGCTAAGTGGAGTTGGTATGCCTGCTGTAAGTTCAAAGGAAATTCCACTAAAAGAATGGCAACAGTGTAAAACTGTGTCTTAGCTTCCTTTTGTTACCAACTTTTCTAGGTTCACTCTTCCCTGATCTGCACCCTGCTTGGTGCCTTGCGAGAATGATCTTTGCGGACTGCATCAAGGGGCATCCTTGCCCTCTGGCTTCTGAGTGGCTCCAGCCAAAGGGGAGTGCCAGCAGGAGAGTAGAGGGAGGGAGGAGAATGAGAAGGTGGAGGCTGAACATGAGACGCTGCATCCCGGTGTGGTTGGAATGGGCGGGCTGCTTCTCTGAGTGAAGGTTGCAGCTCCTGCCAGGCAGCCCTCTCTACTCAGCCTTCTCTGTCTTTGGGTTCTCTTCTTTTCTCTCATCCCTTCAGGCTGAGGAGTTGAAACTGGGCCCCCATCTTCCCAGTTTTTGGTTTCCCTTAATTCTGTCCACTGCTTTTTAAATAACCCCTCTATTGAAGTCACATCACATTAAGCCATTTTGAGTTATGGCAACTGTTAATTGCTCAGAAATACAAACTTTATAGTAGAGGAAAAATACATTAATAAGAAAGACCAAAAAATAGGCAAGAAGCAAAAGGAAAGAAAAACAAAGGCCAAGTTTGAATAAAGATAAATTTTTAAATTTTGAAACTTAAGAAAAATTTTTAAATTACAATATAATAAATTTAAATCCATGTAAATGAACACTCTGGTTAAAAGAGAAAGATTATCAATATATTGGCTTTAAAATGTTTCATAGAGATGAACAAAAGGTGTAGAGAAAAGTTGCATGTGAAAGAACAGGGAACTATGACACGTTCTATTTAGTGATGAAAAAAAAGCTGGTGTATCTATATGGTAGACATAGAACCTTTTGATCTATAGACAGACCAAAAGGTTTTAAGGCAGTAGGAAGCTTTACCAATTGTAATAAATGTTAATGACAAAATAGGGTGAGCGCAGTGGCTCATCGTGTCGGTAATCCTAGCACTTTGGGAGGCTGAGGCGGGCCTATCACCTGAGGTCAGGAGTTTGAGACCAGCCTGACCAATATGGTGAAATCCCATCTCTGCTAAAAATACAAAAATTAGCCGGGCGTGGTGGCAAGTGCATATAGTCCCAGGTACTTGGGAGGACGAGGCAGGAGAGTCGCTTGAACCTGGGATGCGGAGATTGTAGTGAGCCGAAATCACAGCGTGGCACTCCAGCTTGGGCGACAGAGCCAGACTCCGTCTCAAAAATAATAATAATAGTGACAAAATATTAAAAGTTAGAAACCTATGTTTAATTCATATTACTAAATATTACTAAATTGTCACTTTAAAATATATAAAACAATATAGACATAACTTCATGTAAAATAGATAAATCAATGTCAATGATAATCAGCATATGACTGGAAATTTTAACACTTCCTTTTTGGTAACTGATAGAAAAAGCATGGAAAAATTAGTAATGATATAACATTTTATATAATATTTGATTAATATGAAAGAGTTATTATCATAATTTGGTAATGCACAAATTCCAAACACCATATTTAATAATTATTATTAAACATTCTTTTAAAGCACACATATTCATACTAGGCAATAAAATAAGCCTCAGCAAATTTCAGTATTAAATCATGCAAAGGATGTTCTCTTTTCAAAAAAAATTTGGAAATTGAGATTTAGATAACACTGAGTCAAAGGAAGATTATAAGGCATGTTCAAGAATATTTTTAATTAAGCAAAAATAGAACACAACATAAAAATAAGAAAATGTGAGAATGTAGCTAAATCTGTACTTAAAGGGAAATTTATCTCCTTAAATATGTATATTGGAAAAGAAGAAGTGCTAAAACTCAGTGAGTTAAACATCAATATCAAGAATTTAGAAAATAACAAATGTTGGTGAGGATGTGGAGAAATTGGAATCTCTATATACCGCTGGTATGAATGTAAAATGGTATAGTCATGTTGGAAAACAGTTTTACAGTTCCCTAAATGGTTAAACATAGTTATGTGATCTAGCAATTCCATTGCTAAGTATTTTCCCAAGAAAAATAAAACATATGCCCATAGCAAGACTTATACATGAGCGTTCACAGGAACTCTATTTGTCCTAGCAAAAAATTGGAAATAAAACAAATGCCCATCAATGGGTGAATGGATAAATAAAATATGGGTATTGATACAATGGAATTGTATTTAGAAATGAAAAGAAAGAAATTAATACACATGCTACAACATGAATAAACCTTGAAAACATTTTGTCAAGGGAAAGAAGCCAGTCACAAAGGACCACATATTGTATGATTTCATTTATGTGAAATATACAGATTAGGTAAATCTACAAAGACAGAGAGCAGATTAGTAGTTGCCTAGGGGTGTGGGGAGGGGGAATGGGAGGTGACAGCATATGGTGCAGTATTTCTCTGAGAGTAATTAAAATGTTCTAAAATTACTGTGCTGATAGATGCACAACTCTGTGAATATACTACCAGCCATTGCATTGAACATTTCAAATGGATAAATTATATGTTGTATAAATTTTATCTCAAGAAAGCTGTTAAAAGAAATAATTTAAAGAACCACAAAATAAATCTAAAGATAGTAAAAGGGAGGAATAATAAATAAACATGCAGAAATTAAGGCAATTGAAAGCAAGTATACCCTAGTAATCCTTCTTAACCTGAGCTCCACAAGGCAATGAAGCCTGAATGTCCTATGGCAAAGGTCAGCAAACTTTTTTTTTTTTTTAATACATATATAGTTGGCTGGGCGTGGTGTCTCATGCCTGTAATTCCAGCACTTTGGGAGGCCGAGGCGGGTGGATCACGAGGTCAGGAGATCGAGACCATCCTGGCTAACATGGTGAAACCCCGTCTCTACTAAAAA